>NW_023494809.1:11523662-11761162 GCF_904425465.1 Colossoma macropomum | reverse complement strand
TTGTCTACCAGGACTTCCAGGTGGTTGTTAGGAATCCCAGTTTCTCTGTAGCTTTTATCATTTTTGTTCTCCCTACTTGTGCAAGTGGATTATCTTAAATCTAATCTCCACAGAAAACAGAATAACTTTTCTTAATGGCCGTTTTGACTGAAAAATTAAGTAAATGAACAGTGGACTGACTTTTTATAGTAGTCTATATAGTGGAACTTCTTATCAGAAACTTGGGGCAAACTTCAGGCAACATTAACTTGTTGCCTTCTAACATGAAAAAATGGAAGCTTTAGCAAATGTTCTGCCAGGAAGACTCTAATGCTCATTCATTCATTCATTCATTACTCCTGACTAATCACAGGCCTACACCTGTCTTTAAAACCACTCGACTCATGTACCTATTCTGATGCTTTCAGGTGCCTACGCTTCGACGTTCGCCTCCTTCCTCCCCACGGCCACGAGTTGGGTCCCTGGCTGGTTGTCTAGGGGGGGGCTCCACCCCTGCCATCTCTATCTGGCAGGATCAGTGAGGGTCTCAACGCTCCAAGACCTGGGCAGAGGACGGGGCCTACACCAAAGACTCTTTCATTTCTACTGAATTGTTATCTTTCCATTTGTAAAATTCAGTCGAGGATTGAAAGATTGTCCTCCTTCAGTCTTGTGTTCTGAGTCTTTCTGGCAGAAATGGAAGCTTTATTGAAAGTTCTGTCAGGAAGACCCTAATGCTACATCATTCATTCATTCATTACTTCTGACCAACCTACCGGGCCTACACCTGTCTTTAAAACCACTCGACTTACGCACCTATTCTGCTGCTTTGCGGTGCCTATGCTTCAACGTTCCCCTCCTACCTTCCCTGCCACCCTCGGTTGGGTTCCTGTCTGGTTGTCTGAGGGTGGGCTCTGCCACTGCCATCTTTGTCCGGCAGAATCAGCAAGGGTCTTGACGCTCCAAGACCTACACCAAAGACTCTTTCATTTCTACTGAATTGTTATCTTTCAACAAATAAAATTCCATTGAGGATATAAAAAAATTGTCTTCTTCACTCCTGCATCCTGAGTCTTTCTGGCAGAATTCTGAGCTGTTGTCATTTTCTTGCTATACTGTTTAGCAGTAATTATGTAATTATGTAACTACATTGCGGTGGGTAGCGCTGTTGCCTCATAGTAAGAAGGGCCTGGGTTCGATTCCCCGGCCAGGCAACCAGGATCCTTTGTGTGTGGAGATTGCGTGTTTTCCTCGTGTCTTTGATGGTTTCCTCCCACAGTGTAAAGACATGCTGTCAGGCCAATCGGACACGCTAAATTGCCCCTAGGTGTGAGTGTGCCTTGTGATGTACTGGCGAACTGTCCAGGGTGTTTCCTGCCTTCTCCCCAAAGACCGTCTGGGATAATTTCCAGCACCCCCTGTGACCCAGAAGGACAAGCAGCTTAGATTGTATGTATATGAATTTGCTGTGGCTCATTTGGTTTACAGGTTTAAAAAGAAAAATGTGATGATAGTCTAGGGCACATGTGTCATGCTCTAGTCCTTGCTAGCCAAAGCACTGCAGACTTCAGTACACTGGCTTATTGAACATACCTGATTCAGCTCATCAGCTAATTAGCAAGGCCCAGCGTTAGATGAGGGTAAACGTTAATATCCACAGCACTTTGCTGGAAGAAGGTCCCCAGTTTGACATGCTTGGTCTAGGGGACATTCTTCTTTCTGCAAAACAAGTCACGACACACATTAACAACTTTTCTTCAAATTCAAATCATAATAAATCATCTCCTTCCGCTTACCAATACAAACATTTTATGGATGGAAATTTTAGAATCTGCACTTTCCACAAACTTTTTCCACTTTCAATGAGCTACGAGGGACAAATAATATGAAAATGGACTGTGTTTGGTCTCACCTGTAACAGTGACTTTTCATAATTTATTATAATATATCCTAAGGGACATGTAAGGTCAGTGCTGGCCACTTTTTGTCACATTTCTTGCAGGATTTGTGTTCTGTCCTCTTGCCATAAGTCACTTTTTCTTTCAAAAAAGTAAGAAAAGAGCCTTTGTAAGAAATATAGACCCATAAAAAATTGATTCACAACGCTGAAGACCCTGTCTTTACAGAAAAACAGAGCGCTGGGCCAAATGTGTTTTTGGCTGACTGGAGAAGACAGTGAGTAATAGAGCTTTTTAGACTAATATAGAATAAAAAGAGATAGTATACACACAATGCAGATACAATCAGTGCACACGCTGTATTTTTTGCTGTGATTCATGATGATGAAATGTTCTTTTCTCTGGAAATTCCAGACACTACAAAACAAGCTAATAATTCACCTCAAAACTTGTTTTTTTTTTTGCAACTTCATATTGTGTTTAAATGAGCTGTTTTTAAAGAGGATTCAATTTTGATTTGTAACTCTATTAGAGCCCATCATGAAAAAGCTTATGAGGAGATTTGATGCCATTTCTTTCATTGGTGTAGTGTAATAAAATTATTTATAAGAGCTTCAACATATGTTCATTCCAAATAATTCTGGACCATTTCTGTGGATTTATTTATAATAAAGCGTTCACACAATGTAATGAGCAGTTGTCATGATGTAAAATAATGTAAAATAGAAGGCAAAAAATTAGTCACCTAATAGCACGTAATACCTCCACAATCACAAATAACAGCTGTGATTCGATATGACTTGGCCTGGACAAGTTTCTGGATGTAGGCAACATCAATGTTCAGCCACTCTTGCATCAAACAATTGCACAGTTTGACCAGATTCCCTGGTGTCTCACTCGTTGTTCCAGGTAGTCCCACAGATTTTCAAGAGGATTCAAATCTGGGGATTTTGAGGGCCAGTCCAGATGTGTCAATGCTCCTGAATGTTCATCATGCCAATCAGTCACATCTGCAGCCCTGTGAATGTGAGAATTGTCATTGTGAAATACAGGGATAGGAATGTTATGTTCCTCAGTAAGATGATGAGCAAAAGCCAAAACCTGGTTGTCCAGCAGCTCAATGTAGGCTCTGTAGTTCAAATTCACTGTCTTTCAGCCACAATTCTGATGAGAACTTCTTGCAGACTGGGATTTTTGTTACTGCTGGTAGACCCATATGACTGTACGCTTCAATACACCTGCAAATTCAGTTACTTCCCTCACACTATGGCCTTTGGCAAGCCCAAATGCAGTCACTCCTTTTTGCCAATCATTAACATCTGCATTGCGACCCGTTTTCCACACATTGAACAAGACATTCACTGCGTTGCACCACCTTTTCTCAATCTATGAATCCCATCCCATACCACGCATATACTTATAGCCCAATCATCCTCGTGCAACGCCATCTGCAGGAGCCTAAAGTTACTACCACAAACATGCAAGCTGACCAATTTTGTCCGGTGAACTTATAAAGACATAAACAGTCACAGTCAGCTCAACTTGAGTTAACTTGAGGACATTAGAGTTCACCCAACTCAAACTTCTTGGTCAAAAGTTCCCTCAACTCTGCTTTCTAGTTCAGCATCTGAGGTATGAAAACAAATTGAAATTTTACCCCACTAGCCAAGATATTTTCCACCACACAATCCCATCAGACACTTTTTCCTCTTGGGCTTCCAGATATGGAGAGCTGTGGATTTAGAAGTAAGCATAATTTTCACAACCATAAATTTAAGTTTGGGATGGACACCTCCCAATCAAAAGTATAAAATGGTGATTTGTATATATTTAGCTTATTGCTATCTCAGTGAATGTCTTTGGTGATGAATAGATCATAATCTTTGTAAATATCCAAGGTCTAACATGGTAGAATGGTCCATATATGTTCCCAGCTGCACCCTGCATTTTTGTATCACTTTCAGGTCCTCCCACTCTTCTCTACTTCAGCACAGACAAGGCCTGAGAGTGCTGATGCCCTCAGGGACTATTCGAGAGCGAAGCACCGAAGCACAAATACACATACGCCCGGCCTAGCGCTTAGTGTGAATGACAGGGATGTTCTCCCTGGAGTGTGGATCCAGTCGAGTGGAGCCCAGTCTAGCAGTCTCTGAAACTCCGTTTGGTAAAAGCAAGGAGCCACATCAATCATGGCCGCTTTAGCCGCGTGTCCGCTCCTGGCTGGCTCGCCAACCTGTTCCGCTGTGTGATATAATGCAGATACCTAAACGGAGATGGCGGCCATTGCCCAATTGTGCAGTTGCATGAATAAGTAGAACTTCTTTTGCTATGAGAAACGGCACAGATGTTTCTTTTTTCTCACTGTGGCAGGCCTTAAGTTTATGAAGATGGACTGCCTGGCTGGGGATGGATGCATCTGTGCATGGAAGAGATCATTTGCATCATTGTAGCATTACGAGTCAGTAAATGTCGGCAATTTGTAAACATGAGCGAGCATATGTGTTTTTCCAGCCCACAAAACATATGTTTAGCTAATGTAGCCCTGCGTGCATTACATAATGGAGAGAGCTGTATGTAAACATGAGCAGATATTGACAGGCAGGTGTGTAGATGTTTGTATGTGTGTATATTTGACCTGTAGTACAGTACTGTGCACAAGTCAGAGACCATCCATCATTTAATTAGCTTCAACGGCCGAGGTACAAACACAAGGTAGAAGCAGCAGACATAGCTGAAAACTGCACATAAGCCTCAATGACTAAAGTTTTCAGTATTGTGTCCACTCTTTGCCTTTATTACAGATTTTCTTTACTGGAAGGTAGGGTGGCTGGTGGGGCTGCTGCAGCCTCAGATTTCAGAATTCTCTAACTGCAACTGCCAGAAACAAGAAAAAAACAACTTTAAAATATGTTACTCAAACACTCATCTGTGCTTTTTGTATATATATATTACACATCGCTGTTGTCGGAAGAAAACCTCATATCTCAATTTTTGACATTTTGAGGTTTTTGACATAATTAGAAAATTTCTTTTGCCCTTTACATTGTGTATAAATTTCATGATGAATGGACCAAAAGAAATGACCCAAAATGACTTTGAAAAAACTCTGGTTCCATTGACTTACATTTAAAGTAAAGTACTTTTTTTCCTTTTCCTGTAAAGTTATCCTTTCAGAGACGCGAGGTTTTCTTCGTACAACAGCAATATATATATAATTTATGTGCATCATTCTACTGAACTGAGGTCAGAGTTGAAAACACATTTCGAACTTTTGACCGCCTTGGATTTTAGACTGAAATCCTTCTGCTTTGAGTGACCTTATACCTTAATTATGTTTATTTAACTAAAATAAATGATTGAACATTCCACTCTGTCAGTACAATAACAGTCACGGCACTACTGAAACTGTACAAAACGTTTCACTTGTGACTGTTTCGGGAGTGACCATTCTAGCTCATTTTGAGCAGAGTTTAAAAACACTAGCCAGCACATGACTAGCAAACACAGTTTCAAACAGTTGTACACGCATAAAATCATCATATTTTTATTAAAACTCAAAAACATTTTCATTCCTGCAGAATATCTGCTGATTTTCAGACTTTAGGACACACTTAAATTAAGAAATGCACTGTCACTACAGGACGCAGAAACATTAGTTCACGCCTTTATCACATCCAGGTTAGATTACTGTAACGCTCTGCTTTCTGGTTGTTCCAGCCAAAACCTTAACAAGCTTCAGTTAGTCCAGAACGCTGCAGCCAGAGTTCTCACCAAATTTGACCACATTAGCCCAATTTTGTGTACCTGATCTGTCCTATGGTAATCTGGGAATGCTGGTACTGAACTAACTATCTGTCCCCCTTATCCCCCCCTCCCCCCTACCGTCTCTTTCCCTGAGCTGAGCGGCTGCCTGTCCTAAGAGGGTCTGACGTGACTGATGCGGCCGGCGCGCTGCACAGAAGTGTAAAACTGTATCCACTTATACTGTTTTGTGTCTGTGCTGTTATCCGGTGTCGACCAGAGGAGGATGGGTTCCCCTTTGAGTCTGGTTCCTCTTGAGATTTCTTCCTCCTGTTGAGGGAGTTTTTCCTTGCCACTGTCGCCAAGGCTTGCTCACTGGGGACGTGGACCCGGATTCTCTGTAAAGCTGCTTTGTGACAACATCTGTTGTAAAAGGCGCTATATAAATAAATTTGACTTGACTTGACTTGAATTTACTTCAAAACAATGGGATCTAACTGCTCACTATGTGGCCATGAGGGACGCAGTCTCACCTCCTGCTCTAAAATGCAGGAGTCTCATTTTCTTTGCATTTACTTTTTGAATTCCTGTTTTGGAAACGTGATTGCAAATCACATCTGATTTACTATCCTCTTCTTTTTCTAATTTTCTACTGGATTTTTGTCTGCTAAATAACACTGTTTTTTGAGATATCGGCACCATTCAGTTTGATCAGGAAAGTTGTGCTTGTGTACAGCTTTTTGATCAGATTTATGCTTTTTGTGCAATAATTGTTAAATTAGATTTTTTCCATAGGAATGACTGGGAGAATTATGTGGGCAAAAGTTTCCGCACAACAGTTACATCTCCATGATACACTACCAACACTTGATTAACCTTGTGGGATGCCATAGCAACCACCCAGCAACACTATAACACCCACCTGGGATACCATAGCAATCCTCTAGCAACACCCTAGCACCCAGCAGAAAAACTACTGCAACCATCTAGCAACAGCCTAGGAACCACCTGAAGTGTCATTGCAACCACTTAAAAACCCCCAAACAACCACCAGAGATATCACTGCAAACACCTACCCACACCCTAGCAACCAGCGGAGATACCAAAGGAACCACCTATTAAAACCCTAGCAATCATCAGTGGTACTATTATAACCACCTAGCAACCACCTGGCATAATAGCAACCAGATGGCAAGACCCTAGCAACCACCTGAGATATCACTGCAACCACCGGCCCACACTCTAGCAACCAGAAAAGATACCATAGCAACCATCCAGCAAAACCCTAGCAATCATCAGTGATACCATTATAACCACCTGGCAACCACCTGGAATAATAGCAACCAGGTGGCAACACCCTAGCAACCATCTGAGATATCACTGCAACCACTTACCCACTCTAGCAACCACCAGAGATACCACAGCAACCACCTGTCAAAACACAAGCAATCATCAGTGATACCATTATAACCACCTTGCGACCACCTGGAATAATAGCAACCAGGAGGCAATACCTTAGCAACCATCTGAGATATCACTGCAACCACCTACCCAAGCTCTAGCAACCAGCAGAAATACCACAGCAGCCACCTGTCAAAACCCTAGCAATTACCAGCGATACCATTCTAACCACCTAGCAACCACCTGGAATAATAGCAACCATTTGCCAAGATCCTAGCATCCACCTGGAACACCATATCAACCAGTTATCAACACCTTGGCAAACACTTAAAATACCACTGTAAATGCTTGGCAACACCCTAGCAACCACCTAGGAATTTCTTAAGCTGTGCAATCGCTCTGTGTTTTCTTTCCTCAGAACATGAAAAATTAATATTTTGCTCTTAATGAAAGCTGTGACTGCAGATTAAATAAATGAAGGTGGTCTCCAACCTTTGTGCAGTACTGTGTGTTTCTTGCATTCACTTTCATCGTTGCACCAGTGCTTGCCCCCCCCCTGCCCCCGTTACACGATGGGCTCATGTAGCCGGTGCCACCTACAAGCTGGTGTGTAATTAAAGTGTTTGATCTGCTTCTCTCTCGGCAGTGACACACACCTCTACAGGACGTGTACACACATACACACACATACACACACACACACACACACACACACACACACATACACACACACACACACACACACACTGCTCATGCCACTGTGATCAATGGCCGAGAGAGAGAGGAGCAAGCCGCAAACTGACAGTATCGAGATTGAGCAGAGGGAGGAGGGGAATGGGGGGTGGAGAGAGAGAGAGAGTTGAACAGAGACGGAGAGCCAGAGGAGAGAAGTGAAGAGGTAAAGAGAAAGGGAGGGGAACAGAGGGAGAAGAGGCAGGAACAGATGAATGGATAAGTGAGAGGCAGCTCCAGTCAGCAGAATGAATGAATGCTGCAGTATCAATACAAGGCCTCCTCACTGTGAATTTGGGTGGATTTGCCCTGATTTGCCCTGGCTTTACATAATGAAATTTTAGTTGCTTGAAACCTACATGAAACTTAACTGCATATGACTGGTATAATGTAAAGTGCCCTGCAACTCAGTCGCAACTGTTGCAGCAATGCCAATTTTTTTTAAGTTGCCAATTCTTTTAAGTTGTGTTTTATTATATTTCTATTGAGTTATTTAAACTTTGTTGGATGTTCAATATGACACTGAACTTTATGTTCCTTCTGGACATAAAGACAGAAATAGCTGCTTTTTGCCTTTGGCATTAAAGGGTTAAAGGAAAATTTCTGCATAATTAATTGGCTAAGATGTACAAAGTTGTTCAGAGTGGTTTGGAGTGAAATGTTCTGTTCTAGAGAAACCTACCGAGTCAGAATTGTTCACAGTGGTGGTGATAGGAACCAGACGTCCGCCTCTAAAAGCTCCCTTGCAGAAAGTTATTATATTGTTTTATGAGAGTTTTGAGGCAGTCCGTGGCCTAAAAACATAATTTTTAAATTCATTCATGGTGGAGGGGTACAGGTTTTCTCATTATACCATCATTACCACTCCATATAAACTCAGAATGTGTAGGTTCACTGGTGCTTTTGGATAGGAAATCAAATCAAACCACTCTGAATGACTCTCTTTACATTTCAACCACTGAATTACACAGAAACAATGGAAACTGGTGGAATATCCCTTTTTAAGCGTTACTTCAATGCAGAACCCACAAAAACCCTTATGCATTTAAAAGTTAAAAGCTTGTCTAACTCGCCTCCGACTCTAAACACACCTCTGATCCCCCCCACTCCACTCTTAGCTGGCTGACCTTGAGTGCTGGCAGATCAGAGGCAGACAGGCAGGGGGAGAGGCCCCATCCATCTTCCTCCTGCCGCCTGGCAGCCTCTCTAAACAAACCTGGGAAACGATCCCTCGCCTGGGAGGCCCCCGCGCTCTTCAGCTCCTCCTGGCCGCGTCCGCCAAATTAACGGGACCTGCAGACCGTGACTGGACCGTGTGCACAAGTCTCTGGCCTCTACCTGAGTTTGCCTCGAGTAATCTGAGCACTGATAGGCTAACGGCCTTTATAGCTGCAGTTAACGCCGGAGATGACAAAAGCATAGTGACTTTATCAGTCCTGATCAATCAAATTAGTTTGAGTATTTAATTGTGACTAATTGTATTTGTCTGATTTGCCAATGGAAGAATTTTCTTTTTAAAAATAGTGTAGAAACCACCCTTCATTTAGACCTCCGGCCAGAAATACAGAATTTAGAGTGTCCACCTTTCACATTTACCCCCTTAATAAGAAATGGGACAAATGGGACCAAAGTTTTATTACACACTTCTATCTAAGGGTTTCATTCACATGATTTTTCATATTTGGGACTGAATTTCTGGCTTCGCTGCTCCGCACGAACGTAACTAGAGGTGAAAGATGGCTAAAATTACTCTCCTTACTCTGGAAGAGAAAAAACGTTACCTCGACATAGTTTATAAAATAAGCTGTGATCCTTATACAGTTTCGCCCCTGAACTCCTGGTCCCACTTAAACTGGCGGAAAGCTACCAAATTTGTTTTCCTGACATTTAAATTTATCTCATACACAGCCCCTCTCCCTATTCTGGAGAGTCTCTCAAAGCATTTAAAAGCACAGAAGCCCACCGGCTCTTCAAGTCAGGGTGGGTAAAGGGTCCCATGGTGCTGCATAAAGAGGAGAAACAACTCTGTCATCATAGGAAGGGTAAGGCCACATCAGCTAATTAACACAGATGTGAGCAATGCTAGCTTTTAACTTTCGCTAATGTTAACAGCCGAGAGATAAACGGTCGTCCCCCTAACGGAGCTGCAAACAGCTGGGTATAACTTTACTTCTCTGTTTCTGGAGATTTAAATGACGTTTAAATGGAGAAACATGAACGTTAAATACAAGAACCACTTCTGATTCCCTAGAGAACCTTTTTAAATGGCTGAGGAAAAGTTTTGCCTAGGCATCAATATTTCGTCATTGGTGGAAACTAAATGGATATCAGTACAGATCTACAAGAGTTGTTGTCGGAACAAAACCTCATATCTCCAAAATGGTAACTTTACAGGAGAAGGAAAAAACCTACTTTACTTCTAATGTAAGTCAAAGGAACCAGACTTTTCTCCAAGTCGTTTTGGGCCATTTCTTTTGGTCCATTCATCATTAAATTTACATTTTCAAATTATGTCAAAAACTGAAAAATGACAAAAACGGAGATACAAGGTTTTGTTCCAACAGCAGCAAAACGTATATCGCTGTTGTCGGAACAAAACCTCATATCTCCAAAATGGTAACTTTACAGGAGAAGGAAAAAACATACTCTACTTTTAATGTAAGCCAATGTAATGTATATGTAATGTCTATGAGGGTCAATGTGAAAGATCATTTGCCATCCACTTCCATTCATTTCCTAAGGAGAAAAAAACATGTTTAACCTCTTATTCACCAGGGTATATTTTGTTTTTTCCATCTGAATTTATGTGACCAAATCGTAAGGCAAATTATTCAGTAACTGCATGAAATAAATGTACATTTTTATTTTATTTATTTATTTTTTTTGTAAAAGCTCCCCTCAAATTAACAGAACATGTGTTTTATGATCATACACATATCGCTATATGCTTACAATTTACTGCTGAAGGCCAAAAATCTTAGACGCTCTTTGTACTATTTTATAAAAATAATTTGTACAGAGCAGATCACTGAAGAGACGCCATCTGTTTATAGTTTATAGCTCAGATTTGTGGAAAAATGGGTCGACTTTCAGTAGAAAAAAAAAATGTGAGTTCAGCTTCTTTTATTATAAAGGTTTAAAATTACATCACCCATCTATTTGACTGGAAAGAAGACAGTTACAGCTCTCATATGACCCCCACCTTTTGAATGTAGCTTATGAAATATGAAAGTTATGAAGAATATGACGAAGTGCGTTTTGGAACCTCCGGGGATCATAAGGAGTTGAAGAGGTTAAATAAACAGGGTACGAAAAATGTACATGTGATCGGTCCCAAACACACAAGTGCACTATAGCATCTACAGTCCACAGCTGTAGCTCAAAAACTGACTGGTGAAAACAAATAATAATACAAAGAACAGAATACTGAATGCTGGCTTGTCAAGACAACGGAGTTACATAATGATGTAATTAATTACATAACTCTGTAATTATGCTTAAACAATTGTACAACAAAACAACGAAGAAAGTAGATTTCTAAGCGAAACGCAGCGTGTTTATGAACCGTCCCCCTCCTCCTGCCACGCTCGATCGCTACTGCTTTATTTTGTCATATTTCCTTTCACTCTTTTAGTCTCTTTAGCGGCACGCCACCTACTCACTCTGTCTCTCCCCCCACACAATGTCCCTCGCTCTCGCTCCTCGTCCTCTTTCCTGTTTAAAGGCCTCCGCTCGTTCGCTACCAATCAGCCTCAATTGAATTGCGATTGTGCTTTCTGCTCGCGCCCCCATCTTCCTCCTGCCTCATGCCCCCCTCTTCCCTCCACCTGTGTTATACACCTCTAAGCAAATAAATAAATAAATAAATAAAGAGCGTGACACGGCTGGGGTGGCTTCTGCTGCTACGCTACGCTGTAATCAGTTTGCAAATCGATGCAGCGTAAGGCGAAAGTGTTGCCAAGCCGCTCAGATCACTCCGTCTTAATCTACGAGGCGGCTGAGACAGTGAGGGCCGCGGAGCGTGCAGGAGAGAGTGGATTTGATATCTTAGAGGAGCTCTGAATACAACGAGAGAGAGAGAGAGAGAGAGAGAGAGAGAGAGAGAGATTTAAGATATGAGGAGAAAGAGAGAGAGAGAGACATATAAAATATTAGGAGAAAAAGAGAGAGAGACATTTGAGATATGAGGAGAAGGAGAGGGAGAGAGAGGCAGAGATATCGAGAGACAGAGATCTCACGCATCTCTTCCTCTAGTCTCTTTCTCTGAGAGATAGAGAGACGTTTAAGATATGAGGAGAAAGAGAGAGAGCGAGAGAGAAAGAGAGAGAGAGGTAGAAAGACTTAAGAGACAAGGGCGGGCATTAAGACTGAGAGGCACAGAGAAGGATGTGAGTTTGAGAGAGAGAGGAAGAGTCATGATTAAGGACGTAAGACAGAGGAGAGAGAGACATTAAAGATTGAGGGAGAGAGATATATAAAAGAAGAGGAGAAGAGAGAGAGACATTAAAGGTAGAAGTAGAGCGACATTAAAGATAGAGGGAGAGAGCGGGATATAAAAGAGGAGGAGAAGAGAGAGAAGGAGAGAGAGAGGGGGGTGAGTAAGAGAGAAAGAACAGGATGAGTGAGTGAGAGATAAAACATTTGAGAGAGAGAGAGAGAGAAAGAGAGTGGAAGGAAGAATTTTAAGACAGAGAGAGAGATTTTGAGATTTAACACATCTTTATTACATCAATATAATTACACCTTTATCGCAACAGATCCATCCAGATATATGACATTAAAACACAGTTAAAACTGGAAGACTAGGAGAGAATCATCATCAACACAGCACAGTACATCACTCTGTCCCCACACATCAATGAACAGCTCTACCTGGTCTACCAGCCTATACTGCTCATATTCCACTCTAATCCGCCCTGCCATCAGCCACTTTAACATCAGCTCAGGATTCACACAGCCAGCGCCTGTGGCCTTATTCTTCATCGTCTTCCATATAGCTAATTTTGCTGTCCCTACAATATAATTTAGAAGACACATTTTCTTCCGCTTGCTAGTTCTGTACTTCACCCCAGCAATAAAAATTCTATCAGAGAATTCCTCGCTGAAAGCATCAAAACAAACTTTTAAAAACAAAAACAAACCTCTCAACCTATCACAGCGCAGAAACAGATGCTCAATCATTTCATCCTGACCACAAAATCTACACTGCCCCTCCACTAATGGATTCAGGTGGGCCACGTGTCTGTCTGTAGCTATTGCCCCGTGAATAATCCTCCACTGTAGATCGGCTGAGCGCTTCTCTATAGGGGGTTTATACAGGGACCTCCACCTGTCCCTCAGGAGGAAGTCTGGCCCGAACAACTCCAGCCACCTTACCACTCTCTGGTGCTGCAGATCAGTCTGGTGTGCAACTTTGACACAGGCATGGTACAGAGCCTTCCTTGAGAGCGCTCGAAACTGTCCCAAATCCGGAATGTAAAACAACGTTCCTGGTGGGACTCTCTCCTCCCCTGGATCCACCCGAATCGCCAATGTGACCTCCATGCTGGGAGCAGAAAGTCCTCTTGCTTGCTGTCTCTGTATCCCTCTTCTTGCCATCAGTTCTCTGTAACACCCAGGAAGGGCTGATTTTACCTCTTCCAGCAGTCTAGCGACCACTCTGCATGACTGTAGTCCATGTACTCTAAAACCATCATCCTATGCCACAACGTAGAGGCAGCCAAGTTAGTCACCACCAGCACTCTCCCCCTGTACGACAACCGTGGTAATAGCCAATTCCATTTAGACAACCGGGCCGATACCTTCTCCTCCATACCCTCCCAGTTTTTCTGTTGAAATAAACCATTCCCTAAAAACACACCCAAAACCTTTAAACCCTCCCTTCCCCATATCAGCCCCCCTGGAAGTAGAGGAACTTCTGTGTCTGCCCAATGACCAATCAAATACCCTTCACATTTACCCCAATTCACTTTTGCAGAAGATGCTTTTTCATAAATCTCCAAACTTCTCTTAAGTACCTCAACATCTCCCTGAGTAGTGATCAAAACTGTGACATCGTCTGCATACGCAGACAAAGAAACATGAATCCCATGGGGGTCTTTTGTTATAGGTATCCCCTTAAGATCTCGTCTCAACCTACATAATAAGGGTTCAGTCACAATACTATATAACTGACCCGGCAAGGGACAGCCCTGCCGTATACCTCTCTGACAGAGACAGAGAGAGAGAGGGAGAGAGAGAGAGAGAGAGAGAGGAAGGAAGAATTTTAAGACAGAGAGAGAGAGAGAGAGAGAGAGAGAGAGAAGGACATGAGTTTGAGAGAAAGATTTGAGAGACAGAGAGATTTAAGAGATCTCTCACACATCTCTTCCTCTTGTTTCTTTCTCTGAGAGATGGAGAGACATTTCCGATATGAGGAGAGAGATGGAGAGAGAGACATTTACGATATGAGGAGAGAGACGGAGAGATTTAAGAGAGAGAGGAATAAGGACTTAGGAGACAAAGAGAGGAGGAGAGGGGCTTTAAGACTGAGAGGCAGAGAGAAGGGTGCGAGTACGAGAGATAGGAGAGGATGAGTGAGCGAGAGAGAAAGAGGGATGATTAAGGAAGTAAGACAGAGAAGGAGAGAGAGAGATATTAAGGATAGAGGGAGAGAGAGGTGAGAGAGATAGAGAGTTTTTTTCTATTTTCTTTTTTCCCTTCTTAATTACATAAATATGTTTGATAATTCACTTATCTCTATTGTTATTCGCTGCAGACACATCAAATAGGTTTCATTTTATTATTGCACATACTTTTATATTATTAATTGATAATTAACACTTTGTCTTCTTAATTGTGTTGTTATATATCAGTCCTTAACTTTTAATGTACAGATCATTTTTGCAGTGCTTTGACAACACAAATGTAAATTTGAGAGAGAGAGAGAGAGAGACAGAGAGAGAGAGAGAGAGAGAGAGAGAGAGAGAGAGAGAGAGAGAGAGAGAAGATGTGAAGAGAGAAAGACACTTTTAAGAGAGAGGGGAAGAGAAAGAGGCATTTAAGAGACAAGGAGAGAGAGAAAGAGAGAAACAGAGACAGGACAGAGAGACTTTTAAGACAGAGAGAGAAGGACATGAGTTTGAGAGAGAGAGAGATTTAAGAGATGAGAAGAGAGATATTTAGGATGTCTTTCTCTCACATCTTTCTTTGGTCTCTTTTTCTGAGAGAGAGAGAAAGGAAGAGAGAGCTTTAAGAGAGGAAGGACTTTTAAGAGACAAAGAGAGAAAGAGATTTATGACACACAGAGGAGGAGAGAGGCTTTTAAAACAGGGAGGTAGAGAGAAGGGCCTGCATTTCAGAGAGAGAGAGAGAGAGAGAGAGAGAGGTTTAAGATAGAGGGAGAGAGAAAGGGTGAGTGACAGAGAGAGAGAAGAGGATGAGTGAGTGAGAGAGAAAGAGGGAGATTTAAGAGAGTGAGAGATATTTAGAAGAGAGAGAGAGAGAGAGAGAGAGAGGGCTTTGTTTGAAACTGAAACACTGTATAAAGCTCTGTAAAGCTGAAGTGGTGTTTGAGCACAGAGGGCTGGAATTAAAGCTTTCCTTTATGTTTCTCTGACCGTCTCAGGCTCGGTGCTGCTCTGTGCTTGGACAGTCTGTCAGGACGTGGCTTCTGTACATGTGCCTCTTGTGGTCACACTGTATATCTACATACACTACTAACAAGGACACAGTGTCACTGATATGATGCACCAATCTGAGTGCAGCACTCCCCCTAGTGGAGAAACTTAAGCCTGCTAAACATAAGTGAGCAAGTGAATGCGTGACAAACCAGCTCCATGAAGTCCTTCACATTTAATCACATCTAAAGATAAAGTTACCAAAAAGGGTCCTTTTGTGCAATTTCGAAACAGAACCCTTTTAGGTGGTCTTTAAAATAAAGGTGCTACAAAGAGTTGAGCAATAAAATAACCACGTCCAGTTAAGACCAATATTGTCAGGTATTGAGGTGTGTTAAGTTTAAACATCCTCTACATAACTTAAGCATCACCTAGAACTGTATAGAACCATTGAGGAACCTTTATTAAGACTGTAAATTAGTTGCAAGGGGCAAGGTGACACTCGAAAACAAGGGGAAGGGATAAAAATAAGAAATGGGATTGAGCCTAAAAGTCAGCACAAGGTTTGAGGTGGGCCGCTGTCTGTGGTGCTGATGATCCAATAGCAGTGATCTCACTAGTAGCAAGCCCTGGTGAACTGGACATTGTGAGTTTTGGGCTGGATGTTCTACAGCATTTATTCACTGGGTTTTTCTCTTATTTTAAGGTGGGATTAGTCTACTGACTGTGTGTGGGGACAGAAAGAATCAGGGTTGAGGCTGGGAGGCAGATGTAAGTTTGGGTTACAGTAAACTGTTGGGGAAAAGTTCTCTGCAGCCTGTTAATAAAGCACAACAACTTGAGCATAAGCTCTGTCTTCTTCTGTGGATTTGGTATTAAAAAAACAACATCTATACTTTTTTTTTCATTGTGAGGGAAAACTATATAGGGCTACATCAGAAACAGCTGTCGCAGACAAAGCAGGAACTCAGACTTTTAGGCTATGTTCACATTACCAGACTGAAATGACACAAATCTGATTTTTTGCCTTATGTTAGCAATGTAGGCGAAACCATTACCAGGAGTTGCTGAGACCGAGAAAAGAGCGGGACTAGATTAGGATTTTTTTTCAGAATTCTAAAATTCCGCAATACTGAAAATCTCATACATCTATAAATCTAATAACGTGGCCTGTGAGTGGAAGTACAAAGTTGGTGTTTCTGATAAAGTGGCCAGTGAATGGAAACACAAGGTAGGTGTTTCTAATAAAGTGGCCAGTGAGCAGATGTACAAAGTAGGTGTTTCTAATAAATTGGCGAGTGAGTGAAAACACAAAGTAGGTGTTTCAAATAAAGTGGCCAGTGAGTGGAAGCACAAGATTGGTGTTTCTAATAAAGTGGCCAATGAGTGGAAGCACAGGGTTGGTGTTGTTAATAAAGTGGCCAGTGAGTGGTAGTAGAGACCCCTGCCTTGCACGATATCTGATTGAGATATGTATGTCAGCAGTGACCTTGGCGAAGCATGAAGTCAGCAGCAGGTCCCAGGTAGGCTGCTGTCCATGGTCCTGATGATCCAGTGAGCTCTACTGAACTGAAGCGGATGAAGCGATGCTGCAGGGCCGTTACAGCCTCTCCTGCGTCCACAGCTGGGACTCCCAGAGTGCCATGCTGCACGGTTCCCCTCCGTTTGGCTCGCCACGCTGCAGTGAGCACAGCCTGGGGGGATCCAAACAGGGGGAAGCCGCTTAAAGCGACCGCACAGACCTCTGCATCTGCAGCAGGGGGTGTAAAAAGGACAACAAAGACAGACAGCAGCTGCCGCTGTCAGGAAGGACAGCAAGGATGGCAAGAAGAAGAATGCAGTGCAGTGAACGGGGGGCAGTTGGCAGGGCTGGTCTTCGGCTGAGTCAGCACATGTGAATGCAGTGCCGTGCTTAATTCCAACCAAAGCGGCTTTTGTTTATTTGTTTTCTCTCCATGTTTCTTGAAGAATAACCGAGAGAGGCTGTTCTTTGAGCTTTGGGGCGGGTGGAGAAAAGATGCTAGAATTTACACTTGACTTTCTCCAAAGCCCCTCAAAGCAAACAGACACACCTCCACACTAGTGCTAATCCCCCTATTGATCATCCAAATTGTGGGCGAAGCGCTGAGTCATCATGGATGGCACAGTGCAGGACTGTGCTGGGCGGCGGGGGAGGAACCCACATCACCTTGCACCAAATCCCTCTGCACTTTATCGCTGGTAAAGCGTGCTACGCTGTCATTGTTGTGTTGCCATCAAAGCTGCACACTCAGATGAGCTCCTGTCATCCTTGATGAAAGAATTACGTAAGAAGATATGAGGCGGCAGATCACCAGTGAGTAACCCAGCAAAGAATGAATGTGAATGTGAAAAGGCCTGTAATTAGGTCAGTAGAGGTGCGTGTACAGGCTGGCAGCTGCTCTGTATTACAAAGCACCAATCATTGACATCTGTTTGCCTGCGCATTAATCTTAGTGGCTTATGAAAATGTTCAATAGTCTTCGCAGCTTCTGTTCTGGTCTCCTTTAAACATCTTTAGTAGTATGCATGCTAATCAAACAGACAGCTGCCTGCTCAATGGAGAAAGAGGCAAAAATACTACCATGCTATTAAAGATGATACAGGCCAATTTATTGGAAACCCTTCCCTTGTAGCTGTGTCCATCTGTTGATGCATAATTCATAAGTGAGTGGAGGCACAAAGTAGGTTTTTCTAACAAAATGGCCAGTGAGCAGAAGCACAAGATAGTTGTTTCTTAAAAAGTGGCCTGTGAGTGGAGGCACAAGGTAAATGTTTCTTATAAAGAGGCCAGTGAATGAAAGCACAAGGTAGGTGTTTCTAATAAAGTGGCCAGTGAGTGGATGTACAAGGTAGGTGTTTCTAATAAAGTGGCCAGTGAGTGGATGTACAAGGTAGGTGTTTATAATAAAGTGGCCAGTGAGTGGAAGCACAAGGTAGGTGTTTCTAATAAAGTGGCCAGTGCGTGGATGTACAAGGTAGGTGTTTCTAATAAAGAGGCCAGTGAGTGGATGTACAAGGTAGGTGTTTATAATAAAGTGGCCAGTGAATGAAAGCACAAGGTAGGTGTTTCTAATAAGGTGGCCAGTGCGTGGATGTACAAGGTAGGTGTTTCTAATAAAGTGGCCAGTGAGTGGAAGCACAAGGTAGGTGTTTCTTATAAAGTGGCCAATGAGTGGAGGCACAAGGTGTTTCTAATAAAGTGGCCAGTGAGTGGAAGCACTAGGTAGGTGTTTCTAATAAAGTGGCCAGTGAGTGTGAATGAAAGCACAAGGTAGGTGTTTCTTATAAAGTGGCCAGTTAGTGGAAGCTCAAGGAAGGTGTTTCTAATAATGTGGCTAATGAGCGGAGGCACAAGGTGTTTCTAATAAAGTGGCCAGTGAATGGAAACACAAGGTGGGTGTTTCTAATATAGTGGGCAGTGAGTGGAAGCACTAGGTAGGTGTTTACAATAAATTGGCCAGTGAGTGAAAACACAAGGTAGGTGTTTCTAATGAAGTGGCCAATGAGTGGAGGTACAAGGTAGGTGTTTCTAATAAAGTGGCCAGTGAGTGGAAGCACTAGGTAGGTGTTTCCCATAAAGTGGCCAGTTAGTGGAAGCACAAGGTAGGTGTTTCTTATAAAGTGGCCAGTGAGTGGAAGCACAAGGTGGGTGTTTCTAATAAAGTGACCAGTGAGTGGAAGCACTAGGTAGGTGTTTCTTATAAAGTGGCAAAAATACTACCATGCTATTAAAGATGATATAGGCCAATTTATTGGAAAACCCTTCCCTTGTAGCTGTATCCATCTGTTGATGCATAATTCATAAGTGAGTGGAGGCACAAAGTAGGTTTTTCTAATAAAATGGCCAGTGAGCAGAAGCACAAGGAAGGTGTTTCTAATAAAGTGGCCAGTGAGTGGAAGCATAAGGTGGGTGTTTCTTATAAAGTGGCCAATGAGTGGAAGCACTAGGTAGGTGTTTACAATAAAGTGGCCAGTGAGTCGAAGCACAAGGTAGGTGTTTCTAATAAAGTGGCCAGTGAGTGGAAGCACAAGGAAGGTGTTTCTAATAAAATGGCCAGTGAGCGGAAGCACAAGGAAGGTGTTTATAATAAAGTGGCCAGTGATTGGAAGCACGAGGTAGGTGTTTCTAATAAGGTGGCCAGTGAGTGGAAACACAAGGTGGGTGTTTCTAATACAGTGGCCAGTGAGTGGAAGCACGAGGTAGGTGTTTCTAATAATGTGGATAATGAGCGGAGACACAAGGTGTTTCTAATTAAGCGGCCAGTGAGTGGAAACACAAGGTAGGTGTTTCTAATAAAGTGGCCAGTGAGTGGAGGCACAAGGTAGGTTTTTCCCATAAAGTGGCCAGTGAGTGGAAACGCAAGGTTGGTGTTTCTGATAAAGTAGTCACTGTGTTTATACACATTTGCTGGAATTCAGCTATCAGTGTGGACCAGAAACATACTACATAACAGAGGGAAAACCAGAAGGAGAGAAATGGAAGGAGGGGGGGGTCATGGAGGCATTAAAATACAGTATGAATGGTGTGTCAACCTGTTATGCTTTTGCAACCCTGTAGAAGGTTATTTGTGCAGCAGCTGTGGCTTACATTTGCCAGGAGAGAAACAGAGGAGTCAGCAGGAACCGAATTCCCCAGAGAGCGACCCGCTGTTATCAGAGCATTTGTCCTGCCCTCACGTGACGTTACAAATCACTGCTGGTACACCGCTAAGATCACTCCACGTCCGTTGTGTAACTGCTAGCAGTGCAGGCAGGGCCCAAAGCATAGAGGAACTTACAGTGACTGACCCATTACATTCATGACCCATGAGTATTGAGATGTAAACAAAGTCATTCAGAGTGGTTTGACATGAAATAGTACTTTGTAGAGAAACTTACAGACTCAGATTTTTTACAGTGGTGGTGATAGCAACCAGAGGTCACCATGACTACAACACAAATATTGCCATTTTATTTACTATCCAAACCCACCAGTGAACCTACATGAGTCTTCTACATTTTAATATGGAATGTTGATGATGGTAAATATGGATAAATAACTTTTCTTCAGGCACTATTTTTTGCTTATACCACATCCCTCCAACATGACTGCATTTTAAAGATGCATTTTGGGGCAAAACCTTCTCAAAACTGTCATAAAATGGCAGTATATTCATAACCATTTCATGTATTCATTTCCTGTGAGGGAGCTTTTAGAGGCATTAAACTCTTCAGACGTCTGGTTCCTATCACCACCACTGTAAATAAATTCTGACTCAGTGAGTTTCTTTAGAGCACAGCATTTCGCACCAAACCATTCTGAATGACTTTGTTTACATCATAACCATTTAATTATGCAGGAATGTTTTAAAAAATCAATGCAGTTCCCCATTAGGATACATCAGCATGCCTTAAGCAGCCCTGATGCTTCTTACTGCTCTTATTCATGATGCATCTCATCAATGGCCTTTTTCAAACATACCCTTGAAAACTATTATATTCATTGTTGATAAATCTAAAGATGTTAGAGATCAAAATGATTCTAAAGGAAAAACATATCAAAGTATGTTTTTGCACTATTTTGCACTCCAATACATCTTTGGAAATATACACTGTATGTCCAAAAGTATCCAGACAGTCTTTCAAATTCATGAATTCAGTTACTTTAAGGTGCACCCATTGCGGACATTCAATTACATGCACAGTTTAAATCACCATAGAAAAGCATTGACCAATAGAATTGGACGCTGGAGCAGCTGCATATGAGCCTAACGTGACTATGCCCAATGGCAAGCATCAGGTAGAGGGGTGTAAAGCCCCACCAGCACTGGAACAGCAGTGGAACTGCATCCTCTGGAGTGATGGAGCTCTATCCAATGCCTTTGGGATGAGCTGGAGTGATCCAGAACTGACCATCCAACATCAGTACTGCTCTTGTGGCTGCAATCACATCCTCACAGCAATGTTCCAACATCTAGTGTCTTCCTAGAAGAGTAGAGGCTGTTACTGCAGCAAAGGGGGACAAACTCACTATTAACACCCTTCATTTTAAAAGAAATGCTGAATGAGCAGGTGTCTACAAACTTTTGGACATGTTGTGTATGCAAGACAGCAAATTACACTGTCATAGTTTTCTATTCATTCGTTTTTCGTCCATTATTCTTTTTTACACTGGAGCCCATAAGTTCCCACTTAAGGCACTGCTCCACATGCAAAGTGTAAGACACAAATCCTGCAAATCTTCTCAATCCATTATGCAATCCAAGCCCCCAGCAAGCTCCACTGACTGACTGCTGATGAAATAACGGTGAGAAAAGCAGCTGGGTGGGTGGGCGGAGAAGCTGAGAGAAGGGGCAAACCAATCTGTATGTTATAAAACTGTTCACCATCAATCACATAGCCATGCTGTATGTATTGCATTGCCAGCATTTGCATGTTCCATTGATCTTCAGTGTCCTTGTGATTGGTTAACAACATGACGAATGATGAATATCAAATGTATGTGGACAAGCTGGAGATACTGAAGTGCAGCTGGAGGATAACAAGTCACTAGATTACACATCCGGTATGAAATACACCCCTGTCAATACGTGCATTTAATCCTGGAGTAGACAGTGCGTATATCCTCCATCGTGACAGGGGCTGAGTCGGCTACATGGCAGGGAAAATGTGGGATGTAGAGTGGAGTGATGGAAACAGAAACAACATTTGAGGAATATATAATCTAACAGAACTTTTGTAGTTCAGTAAAAATTCCGATGGGCAATGTCAATGAGAGCTCCAGTCAAGCATGAAATTTCGATTCAAACCTAAAAATAGCCTGAAAAAATCTGTCTGAACCTGAATGACTCTAGCCTTACAACATTCAGTCTGAACCCGACTGTAGGCGGACTACATTCTGTTTGAACCCGACTGTAGCCCAACAAAATTCTGTCTGAATCCAAATGTAGCAAGACAAAATTCTGTCTGAATGCAACTATAAATTTCTTGTACAATTTCTGATTTTTTGTAAAATTTTCTCAAATCAATTGTAGCCTGAAAAAATTGTCTTGAACCCTACTGTAGCCCAACAAAATTCATCTGATTGTAAATTTTTCTCCTGATTTTTTTGTAAAATATCTGAACTTTGCAAAATTTTGTCTGACTTTGAATGTAGCCCAACAACATTATGTCTGAACTTGACTGTAGCCCAAAAAAATCTAACTGCAGCCCAACACAATTTTGTCTGAATCCAACTGTTTGGATTCCAATTTTTGTCTGATTTTTTGTTAAATGTCTGAATCTTTTGTGAAATTTTGTCTAAATTCAGCTGTAGCCTGACAAAAGTGTCAGAACCCAACGATAGTCCAACAAAATTCTGTCTGAATGCAACTGTAACTTTTTGGTTTGAATTTTTGTAAAATGTCAGAATTTTTTGTAAAATTTTGTCTAAACTCAACTGTAGCCCAACAAAATTGTCTAAACCCAACTGTAATCCAACAAGATTCAGTCTAAACCCGACTCAGACGAGATAAAAGTCTGTCTGAATCTAACTATAGCCCAACAAAATTCTATCTGATTCTGACTGTAGCCGAACAAAATTCTGTCTGAATCTGACTGTAGCCCAACAAAATTCAGTCTGAATCCAAATATCTGAATTTTTTGTGAAACATCTGAATTTTTTGTACAATTGAATTTGACTGTAGCCTGACAAAACTATGCCTGATACCAACTATAGTCCCACAGAATTCACCCTGAATCCAAATTTAGGTACTAGAAGGGCTGTGAAAAACCCTAACTGTGAAAACTGAACCCTACCCAGGCTTTACAAATTAAAAATGATGTCAGAACATGACAAAACTGACAAATTCTGAACAGCTGAATTTGGTGTTTTGACAAAAATTTCAAGCTCTAATATGAATGCAAGCTTATTAGAATTCATTCTTACATTCCTAACAGTATACTGCATCGTCATTACCTGCGTCTCTCCCCTTGTCAACTTTAACAACAAAAACAATAAAAAGAAGAACAACAGCAACAACATATTCATAATCCAGACAAACAGCAGGCCTTTGTCCACTGAGTCGGAACCGTAACGCCATGCTCCGGCAGCTTCAGTATCTTCTGAGTAAATGTCCCTTAACTCATCCAGAGCAGAGCACGATGCATAGGCTGTAGCCCAATTTTACATGATGCAAAAGAGTCTCGGCATAAGGTTATGATCAAGCGCACCGGCCTCCCCTGGGCAATCGTCTAAATACCACGCGCTGTGATTTATGTGCATATACCACATGCAATGTGCAAAATTATGCATCAGGACACCGGGCACATTTCTTCTGTGAGCGGCTGCCGAGGGGCTTTGCCGCCACGACTCTGTGCAAGTGGGTGCTATCTTTTTTTCAAATCCTGCCCACCGTGCCGGATTCGATTGTGTGCAGAAATCTCTGGGTGTACGGAAGTGTATCAAAGGGCCGATGGCCTGGATGGACTGTACCTGTTACAATATTTACACCCCGGCCCTATCTCGGCGCAAAAAGAGAAAGAGAAAGCGAGGGAAGACGGCTCACTAAATAAATTCGCACGGCAGATACAGGCACGGTTTGCTCTGGAATTAAGTAGACCTCCGAAAGCCTCGGAAAGTTCCAGCTGCCGAAAAGCGAGATAAGACTTAGCATACAAATGAAACTGATGGGGTGTGTCTGGGATTCAAAAACAGGGCAAGGGAACGGAAAAGCTATCCCTTTTTGATCACATGAAGTCTGAATAAGGTTGGATGTGTGTGGCTGGCAGTGAACAGAGCCTTGTCTTCTCATGTAAAGTATAGGCATCCTGCCTCAGAGTAGGAAGAGCATAGACCCGAGCAGCTGGACGGGAGAGTAGGAACTTCAAACAGGGTTGTGAATATTAAAGGCGATAAAGTCAGCAGGAGGCCTTGACTGAAACGGTCCCCGGGTACGGTTCCGAGGAATAGCAGGATACACTGCAGTGTGGACCGTTTCAAATCATTACTAAACGTTTTGCTTTTAAAATAAAGATGTGAAATTAGATGACGAAACCACCATGGCTGCGACAAGCACAAACTGGCCTTCATTAATGAATGAATTCATTAGACTCGGCTCTGCACACAAGATGTATCGTTCATTGGTTTTCATTTATAAGAATTTAAAAACTTGGTTTGAAACAGTTAAGGCTACCACACACTGGACACACTGTGTAAAGTAGATATTACAAAGGACATTTATAGCACATGTAATTATATATAATAAAGTTTAAAACACATTTTACTTGTACAGATTTAATAACACCTTCAACATTACTTAGTGAATTGACAATGTTTAGTATCAGCTAAATAACAATTTAAGGTACGAGGTGAAATAAGAATGTAACTGGACTAGTAATGTTCGTTTAGGTAAGCTTAAATCATTTTTATTTAACTTCCTTTCTCTGTGAATTTCAAGCCATATGTCATCTACCATCAATTTCCGTGGGTTCATTAACAACATCTAAGAATCGTTTGGAGACAGATGACACCAATTGATCCAATTTTGAAGCATAATTTTTGTGCCATTCCTCCATTATACAACTCTTTAGCTTCGCAACCATACAGGCCTTTGTTGTTCTTTTTTGCAGTTCATAATGTGGCACACATTTTCAATGGGAGGTCAGTCTAGCCCACACTCTCTGATTACGCTGTCATGCCGTTGTATCATGACCAGAAATTGTCATAGACATAGAAATAAGCATAGACATCTTTGAAAAAGACTTCATCTAGAAGGCACCATAAGTCGCTCCAAAATGTGTAAAAATCTTTCAGCATTAACACCCCTACATCACACTTTTATACTTCACAGGGGTAACAATCTGGATGTTCATTTTCTTCTTTGGCATGCAAAACATTGTCTTTATTTCCATAAACAATCAAAAAAGGTTGACTCGTCAGACTACAATACATGTTTCCATTGTGCATCAGTCCATTTCAGATAAGCTTGAGCCCAGAGAAGTCAGCGGCGTTTCTGGACATTGTTGAGACTGTGCACATTGCAGTCTTAACTTGTATTTGTGGATGCAGCATTGTTCATGTTCATTAATGACGATTTGTGAAAGTGTGAAGAATGTTGTTCTTGGTCATAAAGAGCTAGACCTTTCTTGGATGCTCCTTTTATACCCAAGCATGATTACATCACCTGTTTAAGATTTTTCAAACATTTCTAACATCTCAATGTCTCAACTTTTTTTAGGTATCATTTTCAGAATTAGCATATATTTACAAAAAGTGAAGAAGCTGAAAAAAAGTAAGCCACATACATATCTTGTCTTTGGACTTCTTTCATTTATATACAGCTCAAAGTGGATTTACAAATCATTGCTTTCTGTTTTTATTTGCATTTCATACACTGTTCCAATGTTTGTAGAATTGAGGTTTGAACTTATATAACCAACTTAATGAGAGATATTTTTCTTTGAATTTTTCTTAATGCATTTTAGCTTTAACTGATGTTTTGCTCTGTCAGATTGTGTTTTGAATTGCTTTGTTGTTACTCGTTTGTTCTTAAAGGTATTTATTTTGTATTTTATTGTTCTCTTTTTATTTCATTGTATGGCTTACCAGGCCCCACTTTAAATGAGGTCTGGGTCTCAGCAGAGTAGTCTCTTTATATAAATAAATGAATTAATGTATTTGTTCATTCATGTATTCATCCCTTTTGGATGTGAAAAAAACTTGTTTGGTTAGGTCCATTTTTGCAGCAGGCTATGAAAGACAAAGGGTCATTAGAGGAGAAACTTTGGTGAGGTGTTGGGAGTAAACAACACTCCCTGCTAATCCTGCGCTAATCTATACAAACGAGTCCAGGTGGTGCCTGAAAGTGAGGGAGGGAATGGCTGGGTGGGGTGTTTGTGTTGTGGGTTCTGAAGCTTCATCCATTCTCGTTGGGAATTTCAGGAGTATTGACTTCCATGAGGCAGGCTATGCAGTTTTACCTAAGAAGTGATTTAAATGCAAATTATAAAACTTGATAGATGAAGAGGCTCTTTGTGGGCAAAACCAGTCAAGTGGTTTCCTGGAAAGACACTTAGGCCTGTACCTCATGGACGTACTGCAGCTTCTGAGTGGTCTTTGGTTTGTAGGGGCATTAGCTAACACAGCTACCCAGTACCCCAGACTACTGATGTGCCAGTTTTTTTTTTTTTAAATATATTAATGGATAATATGTCAACAAAGTAACTCAGAGTGGTTTGGTATGAAATGCTCTGTTCTAGAGAAACAGCATTTAGAATTGTACACAGTGTTGGTGTTAGGAACCAGACGTCCACCTCCAAAAGCTCCCTGACAGAAAGTTCTTACATGAAATGGTTATGAAAACACTGCCTGATTACTGAGACATTGTTTTATGATGCATTTGATAAGGTTTTGGCATAAAACATTTTTTAAATCCATTCATGGTGGAGGGACACATGCAGAGTGTTGTGAGGCAAAATAGTCCCCAAAGAAAACATACTTTTTTAGATTTACCACTATTTGACCATCATCCATATTATATATAAAAACTCATGAGACTCATGTAGGTTCACTGGTGGTTTTGGATAGTAAATAAAATGGCTATATTTGTGTTGTAGTCATGGCAACCCCTGGTTCCTATCACCACCACTGTAAAGAAATCAGTGTCTCTACCATCAACCATTTTACACCAAACCACTCTGAATGACCCTGTTTACTTACATCTCAACAATTGACCAGACCACAGCCATTCAGAAAATGTGGAGATTAGATTTGACCCCATCATTTGTTCAGAAGCAACTCATTCACAATAACTATTATCATGAATAAGTGCCATGCATTCAGTCTGCATTTGTCATGGGTGTTCATCTCCACTAGAGGGCGCTTGAGAGCGAGCCAAAATGAATAAGGGCTGGGATCCTTTTTGTTAAAAAAAAACCCTTCTATTCTTAATACAGAAGAACATAAGTATTTTAACAATGTGGTCATACCATATAATGGCACTATTTGGTCTGTACTTGATTAACGCTAGTCTTGTGAAGTCGGCAAAAACTAACAGAAGCCATGTTATGTTCTTCAGATCAGGAGTTATATGCAAGATAATGTTGGGAAAAAGAAACAATCATTCTTGTGTTTTATCCGATCGAATTAATAAACAATGAATAAACAGCGGCCTGGTTCTGGTGGTATCATCTCTGGCACTGTATTCAGTTCCCACTGCAGATTTCTCTGCAACAGTCCCTTATAACATAACAACACACTAGACAGCAAAATGTATGAAACCTGTTTATTAAAAACCTAATATAACAAAAAAACCCACTTAACAATAATCAATGGGTTAACATATGTACAATAGGCATAAAAATGTACAAAATGAACGTGTAGAAAACACAGTTACTTTAATTTATCTAGAACAAGCCTGTCTTTTTGTTAAGTTACATATTTTCCTGCAAGCTGTAAAGCTTCATTGATGAAGCCCTTACAGTATGCTAGTTTGATAAGTAGGCCTACGGTGATTCCAACATTATGCTACGCTTCCACTTGTTCTCAAGATGACTGAATCCTTTGCAGCGTTCTTTCAGTGAACTTGATTATAGCTTCTATAAACTATAAACTATGCTAAATGCTAACTAATTTGTGCAGCTAACCTACTTTTTGTATGTTAGCTTTGTTATGACATTGACTTCCAGTGAAGGCAAGACTAGTCAGCAACTAGCCTCAAGTTAACTACTTGGAGAAGCTTCCCAGATTACTTATGCTAAGCTTTGCTGTAGCATCTACTTCCAGTGAAGCTAAGGCCAGCTAGCAACTAGCTATGCTAAGCTTCCACTTTCTAGAGGAGCGAATCCTTTGAAACGTCCTTTAGGTCAACTTTCTTATAGCTATAACCCTCGTTATTAAGCTACATGCTAGCTAGTTTGTGTAGCTAACACACATTCTCTTTGTGGTAGATTAGTGGTGGCATCTACATCCAGTGAAGCAAAGGCTAGTTAGCAACTAGCCTCATGTCAACAACATTTCTGGAGAAGCGTGCTGGACAGTCACTGTCTAAAAACAGCATGAGAGCCGCAGCCATCGTTTAGAGCCATTTTGCATTAGCAGGCCTTTTGCGGGTTCCTTTCACCACTTCGGGAGGTCCGAGGAGAAGGAAATTAATGTTAGAGAGGGATGAGATAAATAAGTTAAAGTCTCTGAATGGTCTTCCCACAAACTCGGGAATATCTGAGCTTGGTCCAGGTCGTTAGAACCTGCAGCAGAATCCGCAGCCTTTGTTGTTGCAGCAGTTGCAGCAGTAGCGGCACAGGGAGAGGTGACTTTGGCGCTTTGTCCTGAACAGCACCTGGAAAAGGAGCAAAGCTATTAGTCAATTATTGCAGTTTTAAGACTTATTTACAGTTTCTGAGGTGCAGTCAAAGTGTTCAGCTTTCAACTAAGAGACTTTACCAAACACGATAAAGGAAAATTCCAACAATTCTTTTTAAAAAAAAAATACTTTTTTTTCCCCAGTTTTCTGTGTAAGAGGCTGAAGTTCTCAGTGGAAACACTTCACTACCCACAACAGTCAAACAAGCCAGGAGCAGTAAAATAGTCCCAGGCGAGGTTTGAGATTACATGGGTTCTTGTTCTTCTTCAAGTCTCACTTTACATTGGAATTAAATGCACAACTCTTGCAGGATGTTGCGTCACTGCAGAAGTGGTGTATCGTTTTCTAAAAGCAATGTTTCTGTGTCGTAATATGCCCTGTGGAAGCCTATGGGAGGTCATTTTTGTGCCGTATCTCACATTAGACGCACATATTTCACCAAAAAAGCAAAGGCAAAAAAGAGAAAAAGCACCGGGTTCCACTCAGAAGCGGATAGCACTTTATAACAACAGGCCCTTATAAAAAAACAACTTAATCATTATATAAAAGTCTGTTAATTAGTGTGAATTATTGTATAATAGTTACATAACATCACTGTTATGACTAAACCTTGTATCTCCTTGTAAACCTTGTAAAATGGTCAGGAGAAGGACAAATGTTCTTAACCTAGAATGGAAGTTAATATGACAAGATTTTTTTCCAAGTTCAAGATTTTTTCCAAGCGCTCTCTATTGGTCCATTAATCAGTCCATTAATAATCATTAATTGGACCCCCTATTATACAGTTGTATAAAGTAAACATATGTCAGACTATTTATACTCTAATATAGTACATTTATGCAAAGCATTTACAGTGCTTTAATTGTTTGTATGCTTAATAATTCGAGACAGAAATGTCAGAATTTTCCTTTAACTGTGATCTGATGAGATATGTGAAGGCCTCTAAAGCCACTGCCCACCTCTTCTGGCCGCGTCTCCTCCGCCGAAGCTGCAGTCCAGCGCTGTTCTTGCTGAGGAGCTTCATTTTCCATCTGCTGCTCGACCTGAGAGTGAAGATGAAGATGAGCATGTTAGTAAAAAAAATGGAACAGGCAATTATAGCTTTCACTCCAAGTCAGTGAGCACCAGCTTTGCTTGCTAATGCCTTCAGAAGCAGAGTTCTTTACTGGATGGATCAAGTGAGTTAAAGAGGAACTCCACTGATTTAAAAAAAAATCTACATAATTAAACGGCTGAGATGTAAACAAAGTTATTCAGAGTGGTTTGGTGTGAAATGCTCTGTTGTAAAGAAACCTGCAGAGTCAGAATTGTTCACAGTGGTGGTGATAGGAACCGGACGTCCACCTCTAAAAGCTCCCTCACAGAAAGTTATTACATGAAATGGTTATGTATACGCTGCCTGATGTCTGAGACACTGTTTTATGGTAGTTTTATGATCAATTTTTGGCTTGAAATGTATTTTAATCCACTTATTTTAATCCAGTCATGTCGGAGAGGTACATGCATAGCGTTATAAGGCAAAACAGTCCACAAAGGAAACTTATTCTTTCAGGTTTATGACTATGTTACCATCATCAGCATTACATATAAAGGCTCAGAAGACATGTGTAGGTTCACTGGTGGTTTTGGATAGTAAATAGAATGGCAATATTGTGTCCCCTTGTTCCTATCACCACCACTGTAAAGAGTCTCTACAAACCATTTCACACCAAACCACTCTGAATGACTCTGTTTACATTTCAAGGACTACCATTATTCAGAAATTTAGAAAAATTGGTGGAATTTCCCCTTAATGTTAGGTGAAAAGTTGAGTTTTCACAGTTTAATTTTACAATAATTTTCTTTACAACTTGCAATAACATCGTGTTTGTCTTCTTATGGTATGTATTAGCTTCTATGGTATGTATTAGCTACTAATAGACGCATAGCTACTGTGGTTTTACTGCTGTACATTTCCTTACAGCACTAACTAAGCTGTCAGAGTTTACTGTACAGTTCAGAGTCCAGCAGCAGGGCCACCGCTCTCACTGCTGATGACTGGACTACCTGTGGTCAAGTCAGGCTGAGTGAGACTCACCTCAGGCTGAGAGAAAGGCACAGCTTCACTCTGCAACACGCAGAGACAGGCGACGGCGGCCGCGACAGCGAGGGCGATGCTGATGGACTTCATTTCCCACAGTTCTTCAGTGACTCGTCTGATAAACGCGCAGCTGCGAGCTTTCAAGAACAGATGTGCTTTCCTTTTCCTTCGAGTGTCGGCGCTTCTTCAGGCAAAGGAGGGGATTTCTCTCTTTCTTAAGCTTTACTCTTCTGAGTTCTACCTGTGACTCGCGTGCTGTGCGGGTATTTATGCCCCCCTCAGTGTCCGCCACGCCCCCCCCGCACCGAGGCGACCTCTTCCCGCAAAGCTCTTACCCAATAGCCCCGGGGAATTCTGCTCACAGACTGCTGGAATTTCCACAGCTAAATTAAACATGAACAACTGGGATTATGAATTATATATACAATTCATATAATACTAGACTGAGGTGTCACATTCCACAATGCGCTATTATTATTATTATTAATAATAATAATAATAATAGCAGTAGTAGTAGTTACACTGCTGTGAAGAATCAGCATTTCTTGTTTCTTGTCGAGTTAGTACTAAAACATGTTTTGAAAATGTATTAATAAGTTCTGTCAGAAGGAACAATTAATACCTTATCTATCTATCTATCTATCTATCTATCTATCTATCTATCTATCTATATATATATATATATATATATATATATATATATATATATATATATATATATACATATTATATATATATATATACATAGAGAGTGAGAGAGAGAGAGCATTGTGTACTACTATATAATACTATATATCATTTTTTCTTAGCATTATATGTATATATATATATATATATATATATATATACATATATATATATATATATATATATATATATATATATATGTGTGTGTGTGTGTGTGTGTGGTTTTTTCCAGTTATAACTCTTTATATCATTAGAAATAATACCAAAAAAGAATAGATTTAAAAAGTAAGAGGAATTAAACATTATCATCAGCACATTGATAAACAGAAAATCAAAACTTATTGTATTAATGTTACTTGTATTTATTATCCACATGTGAAAAAAAGTGTGTGAATGCTTTTTTTCATTTGAATTTTGTTTTTTGGCTCCAGCAACTCAGCCAAGTCTGATCCCGGAGGAGCAGAGTTTTTCTCCTTGATTTGTATTTATTATAAAATTAGTGTTTTACTAAGCGAATAAGCTCTTACTGCTCAATTAAATCCTACATTCTTTTTGAATCTCATTTTCTCAAATGCCTAATGCCTTTACTCAGAGCTGTATAGCAATAAAAGGCACAGGAGAATCCACCTGCTGAATGTAAGACAGTGTGAAACTGAATACCTTTCAGTTTTTACGTTTTTACAAAGGACACTGAGTTCATTTGGCGCAACTTTACAGTTTTATCCTTGCTTGAGTTTAAATGATCCATTCCTACATGAAGCACTCGTTTGGGCAAAATTAGAACTTTATATTTTCATCATCTGTTCATTAAATTATAGAAAGTCTTTGTTCATTGCAGTATTTATACCAGGTTTTAGAATGCTGGCCATTAAAAACACAGTCAGTCAGGCTGCATTTGGAGATAAGCATACAATGTGCTTCAAACCCTCTACTGCATGATGTTGTCTCAGGGCAACAAACTCATTTTCCTTGCTTTATAATGACATGATACGTATTTACTGATCATGAAAGGGTTGATAGTTTGAACAAACCAGCAAATAGTGTGTCACATTACAATCTTTTAGACATTTTGAAACTTTTTTTGTTTTTGGGATGGTAGAGCTTTTGGACGACACACATTACTGCACCAGACAATCTCCCTTAGGAAAAAAAAAAACATTTTTTCATCAGTTCAATACGATGATTCACATCTATTAGAGTGTAAATTTAATTTACTGTCATTCACTACCATATGAACAATTTGTAGAAATGGTAGAAATATGTTTGTTGCCTAGAAGCAACATTGTGGAGTTGATTTGGCTAGTCATAAACTATGATTTAGCTAGTCATAAACAAAGTATCACAGCTGCAAACAAAGCAGCTATGTAAGTGAACATTGCAATCATTATGTATTTTTTCATTTAGAATTATGTCTTATTTAGAATGATTTGGCGGTTTTTATTTATTTAGGAAATTGGAAAGCATTTTATCATTATTTATTATTTAAAGAAGTGCAGCTTTTCATTTTTTTCCATTGTCACACAGTATTGCTTCAAGGCAACATACCTTAAAAAAGATCCATTCACACATTTTTGTTTGTTTTTTATATAAATGACCAAAAGTAGATAATAAATAAGTAAATAATTAAGAAGTGACTGATGGAAATGTTCAGTAACGTTGTTGTGGAGAGTCTCGGTGACGAGTGCTGAGTCATATGGAAGGATCTCTGAATAACACTGATGTTACAGTGTGTCTGAAGCGCCAGTCAGGAGAAGCTCTCCGCGTCAGCCTGTCTCATTCAGCGATAACCTTCTGCCACTACATATTGACTCTGGGGTGCTGACAAGTCAGAGTCAATAAATAGAACCACAAATGACTTCTGGTTGGATTCAAACATAGAGGTGTTCTATTAATTATACTTTCATAAGATGATTATCATATGATATCGAGTGATGGTATGTTGGGGGAAATTATCTCATCATTGATTACTTTGCTTGCAAAAATATTAAGAACATTGTGAGTTGCGGTATTGTGCAAAAGTTTAGGCACCTAAGTTCATTCTTTAAAGCCATTTATCTTGCCAATATGTGTGTGTTTTTTTTTGCACCATATTTCATGAGATTAAATGTAAATAAACAAATACAGTAAAAAAATAACAGGAATTTTTTCAAGTCTTTTGTGAGCTTGTCCCCAGCCATCCCTCATCATTGGCACGCTAAACATACTGAAGTACTCAACAGCGAAACCAGGGATCTGATGATAACTACAGTTAATACTGGGTTTTATCATAAACACATTAATACACATTGCTTATTGGATTCATTTTTTTGTATTTATTCTAATATTAGTGTTTTTTCTGAGCAAATAAACACTTACAGTCCAGATAAATAACTCTACTTTGACTAATTCCTGTATGTGCTTTTAAAAAAGATGGTTCTTCAAGGGTTCTTTAGTCAAGACAATGGTTCTTTACAGAACCATGAACACTCAAAGAAGCATTTGCATGCTTAAAAGCTTTTTTGCATGGTGAAACGGTTCTTCAGATTGATGGAGACTGTGTTGTATATGGTTCTATATAGAACCTTTTTGAAAAATGATGTCAAGGTTGTAACAATAGCAGAACCCTTTTTGGTGCTATATTAAACCATTTTCAAAGAGGTTCTCTGTAGAACCACATACATGTTCATTAATCTGAAGAACAATTTCAGCATACAAGTGGTTCTCTGAGTATTCAGGTTTCTATACAGAACCACTTTTTTTACTAAACTAGCCTTGAAGAACTATTTTTCTTAACAGTGTATGGAGACAATTTAGTTGTTTAAAGGTACAGTGTGTAAGATTTAGTGGCATCTAGTGGTGAGGTTGTAGATTGCAGATCATCTGAAACCCCTCCCTTTCCAAGCGTGCAGTAGAACCTACGATGACTATCATGTTTTCTGCTGTCGCCTGTCCCGTTTTAGTTTTCATTCTCACCTACTTTTTCTTGTGCTAGATAATAAGTATCATCCTCCATTTGTCAAAATTTGGGTTCTCAAACTTCTGACAACACAAAATGGTTAGCCAGCACTGGCAGCAACCACTGATTCCTCTTTTTTCTACGTCCTTCAAGAGGTACCACCAAATTCAAGCTCCGACCTCAACATAAAAATGTCAAAGACGCCCTCTAGAGTCAGTGTTTGGTTTGTCCATTCTTGGCTACTGTAGAAACATGGTAGCACAACATGGTGGCGCAACATGGTGACCTCTGCTAGAAAGAGATCCGCTCCCTATGTAGATATGAATGGCTCATTCTAAGCTAACGAAAACACAAACATTCATAGTTACGGGTGATTACACACTAGTGAAAACATGGTTTTGTAAAATATATCCCACTTCTGCTAAAAGATCCCTTTAAATTTTACACACTGCACCTTTAAAGATTCTATATCCACTGTATTTTGTTTGTTTTTCTTTTGTTACCTTTATTCTAGCATTTATTACATTTTGAATGGAGTGGGGTGCAAAGAAATGTAACCATAAGGGACCACAAATGTTCAGGAACAGCCTTTCCCAGAACTAGAGCTTTCCTAGTGGTATTTATTTGACATGGAATAAAATTCCATGGACATAAAATTAGTCATTATAACTAATATTAGTAACAGTATTTGGAGTGTTTTTTTGTAGATGATTAATAAACTCTTAACAGATTATCAGTAACACACTAACAACATATCAGTAAAGTAGCAGTAGTGAAGCATCTGAATACACTGAAGTAAATATCTTGTAGATGTTATGTAAATACATTACTTACATTTAGTAGATGTCTTGTTAATATGTTACTTCCATTATGCAAAACCTAATCTTACCCAAAACCTAATCCTAACCCTAACCTTAACCTCAACCCAAAACCTAATCCTAATCCTAACCCTCATATGTTGTTCATATGTTACTGAGAGTCTGTTTAGTTTCATCTAAAAAGGACCACTCAAAATGAAGTCACCCTAATATTTTTCATAATAAGACTATTGTATGAGTTGTATTGTATTGTATTGTAAGACTATTCCAGAACATAGTCAGTCATTCTTTTATGTTTTAAGTCAGTTTATTTAGTGAAATAAATTTCTTACTCCATTCCGGAAATCCATTACTCCAGACCGGAAGATAAGCAAAATGATCAGCCAATGGAATTACACTACTTGAAGTAAAATATCTATAATCTTACAATATTCCTACATCAGTCATAAGAAGCCATATTTGATATATTGACTAAACTGAAGATGATTTCACTTGCCAAGCTAACGTTAACTGTATTATTAATCCATAATCTATATTGTTAGGCTCACTACTCTGAAAATGCTGTTATTTGACTTAAGAGAGACCTTTTACAGAAACAGTATTTTTCTAGGACTGATTGGGGATTTCTGGGTGGCCTTTCTGAAAATCGTGGTCACTCTAAGCCGATTGTAAATGATAGAGCATCACTTTTGGGAAAGTATGTGTACTGTGCCAGTCAGGGTACAAGAAGTGCTTTTTTGCTGGTGTATTTATTTTATTGGACAAACAGAATGTTTTTCAGTGGCTAACTGGCTGGCCAAAGCTGATATGTGCATATCATATCACGTACAGTACTGTGCAAATGTCAGAGACCACCAATTTGTCTATTTAAGTTTATTTAAGAAGCTAGAAAAGAATGGAAGCTGTAATAAAAGTAAAGAGTGATGCACTAAATACTGAAAAGTTTGATATTATATTTAGTTCTTGAGGTGTCTGTGTAATTTTTAAGTTTAATATTTGGTGTTTAAAATATGCTGCCCTGTGTTTTTGTACTGGAATTAATAAATGAAGGGGGTCTCCGTTTTTGCCCATTACTGTATCATCATGTGAACATTAAACGATGAATGGACTGATAGATATGGTCCAAAGCTATGTGTAATAAAAAGTACATTAAAGTACATTTAAGTTTTTTTTTCTTTCCATAACATTATATCTGTTATGACAGCGAAGATACATGTGCATCCATACATCCACGCATTAGTCTATATATATATATATATATATATATATATATATATATATATATACATATGAGTGGGCCCAAAAATTTGCCCCAAAATTTCTTGAAAAAAGTCTGATTCCATTGACTTCTATTAAAGTTACCATTTTGGAGATATATAAAAATATATTAAAAGTGCCATAACTTTTGCACAGGCCACATTTTGTGTTTTATTGTATCCCGATATCTTAAATTAATCAAATAAGCAGTAATTGCTCATCAAAATGTGCAGGAGTGTGTTCTCTGTAGAGGATGTTTTGACTTATTTTCATATAGAAAATCAACAAAACATTTTATTTGGCCAGGGGCGTCCTAACTTTTTGCCCACGACTGTATGTGTGTCTATACATGTGCACTTGTGTGTGTGTGTGTGTGTACGTGCCAGTGTGAGTAGACTGTGTGTGCCCCAGAGAAAGGGACGCCAGCACTATCAGAGAGGATCTTCTGGTCAAACAGTAGCAGGCTCCAGCAGGACGCACACCGTCACCCTGACAGGCGCCAATTTGCCCCCCTTTACCTCTGTGCTGGTCTGGGCCAATGACCTCTCTATCTCCCTCTCACTGATTCGCCTATTCATAATATACTTTCACTAGTCCAGTCCTAAAGTTACAGAACTCATTTTGCTCCTTTCATGGTCCTATTCCACCCCACCCACCCCCACAGCTCCCCATTTACTACAAAAACAACCAACAGCATGTTGACCAGTCTTACTCTCTGTGTCGAATCACCTGTTGAATATCAGACACAGAAAGCCCAAACAGAATGTGTTATGAAACTAGGTCAGAACATGTACTTCTGACAGGAAATGCCTGCCATGAATAGAATTTCTATTTCAACAACAGTGGTCACTCAGATGCCTATGTGCTCTATGTGTTGCCATTTAAACACTGCAGCACATAAAAAAGTATTTATTCAACATTCAGCAACAAGAGTCAAATGAATTGTGTGATGTTCCTATAGTTGTGTTTAAGCCTTATGGAAAAGTGGACAGTCCACAGACCAAACCCTAGGGCTGATCAGCCATGTGCTAAATGCTACCATGTTCTAACAAGACCTTTCTCAAACAATGGGACCAAACCAACTAGCCAACCCTGACCCAAACATTGTATTCAACCTGCCCAGCCAACCCTGCCTCAAACTTCAACCTGCCAACTCTGTCCAAAATTAGAATCTACATGCCAGAACCTGGGAAAAACCTAACACTTCCTAATCCCTGGAACCAACTGGCCCAACAATCCAACCTAGTTCCAAAGCCTGAGCCAACTGTCCCAACCATGTCATAAATCCTCACGTTGACAAGCCAACCCTGTTCTACACTTTGGGCCAACCAGCTCAGCCAACCCTGTTCCAAAACTGGGAACAACCAGCCCAAACATGTGAAAAACAAGATAAAACCTTCCTAAACCCTAGGACTGACCAACGCTGTTCCAAACCCAAAGGTCAACTGGCCTAATCCTGCCATAAATCCTGGGGTCAATAAGCCTAAGCAACCCTGTTTTAAACATTTGGGCCAACCAATCAAACCCTGGCCTTAACCATTGAAACAACCAGCTTAACTAGCGCAACATCCTCCTTATCCCTGGAATAAACCAGGCTAACCCAACCAGCCTTAAATCCTGAGGCCAACGCATCCAATCTCATCCTAAACCATGAGATGAACAAACCTAACCAATCAATACCATCCTAAATTCTGGGACTAATCAACCAGTCCCTTAAAAAGTATACTTAAAATTCATTCTATTAAGTAAGCTTAAGTTCAAGTATTTCCCCAAGTAAAATTTATGTAGTAAGTTTACATGTTACACTATTTCAATACTTCCTGGGACTAAATTGGCCCATTTTTCAGTTTATAAAAGTGTACTTTTAAGTGTTCTTTGGGTGTAAGAGTAGTAAACTTTAAGCACACAACTAATTTGTTTAATCTAAGTTTGTTTAATCTAAGTTTTATGTTGTACTGCAAGTGTACGATGAACTACACTATAAGTGAACTTATAGGTACTAATTATATACTTCTATCCCACCATTTAGTTTATGAACGTGCTTTTTTAAGTAAACTCTCAGTACATTACTAGCTTAAAAGCTTTTATACTGCAGGTATACTTTTCTAGTTTTCTTAAAATGAACTTAATACTTATAGTTTATTAGGTATTTATTATTTTTGCTTTTTTTTTGTTTTGTTTTGTTTTTTTTGTTTTGTGGGGGGGGGGTTGCTTTTTCCTAAGTATACTGCCTGGTTTCTATTTAGGTATTATTTTTTATACTTGAAATATATCCAACTGTACTTTAAGTAGACTTAACTAAGTTAACTAATGTGTTAATATGTGCATTATGGACAAAAACCTAGACATTCAACATGTTTTATTCATTCTTACTCAACATGTTTTTTCATGTATTTTCCATCCTGGAGGCATATTGATTAATAGAAACAAAACATCTCTTCTGTTCCAGGTCAAACTGACCCTTTCGATTCAAATCACACTAAATGAGCCGTGAGTCCAACAGAAAAGGTTTCACGCTCCAAAAATTATGTAAAACATTTTTCCTGTATTTTAAAACTTTGAAACAAGTCAGTTTGACCCACAATATAACAGGAAGGTTACGTATAATTTACTTTAGTACACCTCTGATAGGTACATACAAAGTAACTAACCTCATAAAGAGCTATAATAATAGCACTCTTGAATAAACCTCAACCATCAAACCTAAACCCAACCCTGTCCCAAACTTTGGCCAACCTAGTCTGTCCTTAAGCCTGGAACTGCTTGAAATACTGTTTCCTTTTTTTAGGTACTCTAAACCCCTTACAGGACCAGGGGCCCAAAGTTTTATTACACACCTCTATAACCTAAGAATAGCTCAGCCGATTTGCATTCAAGTTCCTGTGGTTACTGAATAATAAGCCTTAGTATGTAATAAGACTGAGGCTAAAACTACATGACCCCTCTGCTCTGGAACTTCCAGCCCTGTAGCAGCAAACCAGTGTGAAGCAATGGCCTTTTCCCCTCACTTGGGTATGCACACTGCGTAGCTTCCCGCTCTCTGGAGCGCATCACTTCCTGTTCCAAACCACTTGTCTGTTCGGTAAAGTGAGAAAGTGCTGCTGCTTTTGTTGAGAATAGGGAAAGGAGCGTGGGGCTGTGTAGTGATTAATGAAGCTCTAGATGAGAGGCGTCGGGGAATAAAGGCATGAACCTGTATGAATAAATAAAGGCGACAAGCTGCCTGGCTGTAGTCATGCGTACACAAAACCCTGCCACCGTGCAGCCTGGCCACACAGACAGAGACAGCAGACAATGGCAGAGACTACAGAGGCGTTTGTAGAGTGTACAACTCATCCTGATGAACAAAAATGAAGTGAGGGGCTACAGCAGTAGGTTTATACTCATCACTCTGGTGAAGCTAAGGTAGAAAAAATGCTCAAGTCCTTTGGGTGGAGCGCCGATACTTTGAGGAAGTATCCAATTCAACAGAACTGACCATTAAAATTCTTAAATTGCTTGAGGGCAAATAGCTGTGTTTTCACCTTCTTTCACCATTCAAATTCACAAAGCCTTGACAGGTTTACCAGTGGTCCATAGCCAAATGACCTCCACAGACCTTGTGACATCTGTTTACTACCATAGGCTCCACTTACCATATAGGTGCACTTTGTAGTTCTACAATTACAGACTGTAGTCCATCTGTTTCTCTGCATACTTTGTTACCCTGTTCTTCAGTGGTCAGGACCCCCACAGGGTGGTGGATGTTTCTCAGCACTGCCGTGACACTGATGTGGTGGTGGCGTGTTAGTGTGTGTTGCGCTGGTATAAGTGGATCAGACACTTGCTAGCTGTAAGGTATGAGGTGAAATGTGACTAGGCTTGTAATGTTAGCTTAGCCTAGCTTTCCTGTCAAAATAAGTGGCACTGATAAACAAAAATCATTAAAATGTGTGCTTGCAAGACGTTAGCCTTAAAAAGATGGTTCTTTAAGGGTTCTTTATAGAACCTTGAACACTCCAAGAACCGTTTGCATGCTTAAATGTTTTTTTGCATGGTGAAATAGTTCTTCAGATTGAAGGAGAATGTGTTGTATGTGGTTCTGTACAGCATCAGCTACTGTTACAAGCTTGACAACATAAATAATAGAAGAAACTTTGGCAGCACTTGAAGGGTGTCTACATAACACATTCATAACATCTTTCATAAACACTTCGTAACATGTTCATGAATGTTTAAATCAACATTTATGAAGTATACATGTTTTGCATGATATTAATATAGACTACTATGTAACTTACTGAGATACAGTATATTATTTTCAGTAAAATGGCTCATTTCTAGACAGGCAAAATAAAAATGACCTCGCTTCATCACTTGGTTGTTAAGTGCATGCTTTGCATGTCACTTTTTTCCTTATAAATATGCTTAGGAACAGTCATTTGACTGAATCTTAGCATGATGGTGTGCCTAATTGTCAAAGCACTTAATGACCAAAGGGGTAAACTGAGGTCATTTTTATTTTGGTTGTCCAAAAATTTTTTCAAAAAAAAGAAAAAAAAAACCTGCCAACCTGCCAACTGTGTCCAAAATTAGGATCTACATGCCAGAACCTGGGAAAAACCTAACGCTTCTTAATCCCTGGAACCAACCGGCCCAACAATCCAACCTAGTTTTTCAAAATAAAAAGAGAACTTTTATTTTGAAAAACATATATCTCAGGAAAATGACATAGTAGTCCATATTGCTATCATGTGAAACATGTATGCTTTCTGAATGTTGAATTTAAATGTTGGTGATTATGTTATGAAGTGTTTATGGAAGATGTTATGAATGTGTTATGTACCCTTCAAGTAAAGTGTTACCAAAACTTTTCAGTAGTGTATGGAACCCTTTTCAAAAAAGTTCTACATAGAACCATATCCAACATAGTGTTCATGGTTCTATATAGAATCATTGCTTTAAGTAGTTGTACTTGTGCTCAAGGGGCTGTTTTGAAAGAAAATGAAGTAAAAAGTGGCACAATGTTGTCCAACGCATAGAAGTGTCCACAACTAAGGCTATTCAAGTAGTCCTACATCTGCTTCAGTGTGTCATTATTGCACTTTTCACCACTGCTAATATGATATCCATAAACCCTACATACACCCTCAACATCACAAAAAACAATCACATATCTACAAGCCACAACAGCTTAGTAAGCCTCTACTGCTGGCTATTACAGTAAGTGTGGTATTTGCGCAACACTGGTAGGCATGAAAGCCGTGTAGTGGAGAGTTGAGGTAATCGTGCGGTGGTAAACACTGGAGGGACACCACAGTGTAACAGCCCGACTAGGAGAGTTCAGAGATCAGTCAAACAGTGCAAGGGACACACAGACGCCGGCCTGTGTCTGACCGGTGGATGACGGATGTGCTAAAAGAGTGGACAGAGGAAAACAGTGACCGACAGTCAAGGTTAAGGTGAGGCAGCTGTGAATCAAGGCAGGCAAACCAGGGCAGCAGCAGCTAAACAAGGCAGAAGAGGAAGGACAGCGGAGAGGAGAGGTAGATGGATTAGAGGTGTAAATCTCTGACCTCAACATGATTCGATTCAGCTCCCGAATCGTGATGATGATTCAATGAATCAAAATCTCAAATTCCAACACTGTTTTGATTGAAGAACTTCAGATTTAGTTTAAAAATATAGTAAATACACAAATGAGACTGAAGTATACAAAGTATATGTAAAAGTATACAATATACAATATATATATAAAAGTATACAAGGTAGCCAAATATAAACAATAACAGCAACACCCAATAAAAGAAACAGAACAGCATTCACACCAAATGTGACATGTCAGCACCCTTCAAATCTCAGGCTTATTATTCAGTAACTACATGCACTACCATGCAAACTGCTTGAGTTATTCTTAGGTTATAAAAGTGTGTAGTGACACTTTTGATCCACCAAGTGGTCCTGGCTGTCAAAGGGGTTAGATGATGGGAACATTGGTGAGAACATCAGCTCTTTTTCTCCTTTTCTTTTTTTTAATGAAACAGTTTCATGGCAGGTTTAACCCCTTACATGGCCAGGGCTCACTGACCGACCCAAAGTCTTATTACACACTTCTATAACCTAAGAGTAGCTCAGGTGGTTTGCACTGAGGTCCTGGTAATTACCCCTCTATGTATTAAGCCTGGAATTTTAAGGGGTTAAAACTTAACACAACTTAGCACAAACAACAGATGTTTTTTTTTAGGTGAAATCACAATCACAAGCTTTTAGTGTTCATGGCAGAGAAAATTCTCTCACACACTGTTAGTACAGGGCAGGAGCCGCTCTGTACCTACTAGGCCAACAAGATCATCATGTTTCAGTAAAAGTTTGTTTTAAACTGTGGTCCAACCATATCAAATCTAATTTGCCATTTTATATGTTTGTGAATAAACATACTAAACATAAAGTGATACAGAAAACACACTTTTATTATTGGTAAAATCTAAGATCAATAAGACAAAACTGAGCTGACAATATACAAAAACTGTCATCAGAGACAATGAATTCTGTTATTTTTCAAGCAGTAACAAAACTGTAACGAAAACATTCTTGATTGTCATACGGTGGCCAAATCCCACCTTATTTTCACTCCTGCCTTTTGTTTTCGAGTGTCACCTTGACCCTCAGAACTGAGTTACAACAGGTAGTGGTTGAAATCTTCCCTACGAAATGGGACCCTCAAATAAAAAAGAACATTACTTCATTAACAGGCGACTAGCGCTGCTCTGTAGGCAACCCTGCCAGTCTGCAGTGACAGCAGAGGAGGGTAAAGTTCAGCAACCTCACTGCTGGGCTTTAGTTAAATATAGGGAATCATATGCCTTCAAAGAGGCAATTATTTATTAAAGCCCACCCATAATTCTTCAGTGATATGAAGCTGAATTTAGCTATTCCTCAGCTTCTCGTTCAAATTTTCCGGTTCCACTTTAAATGGTAACTGCTGCACCATTTAGGATGGAATGTGAAATTTAGCTAGCTAGCTATTGAAATGCCAGCATAACACTTGCAATTTTTTTGTCCTGGTTATAAGGAAAAGGACCATAATATATTGAAGCAACATTAAACTAAGATAATACCATGGTTATCATCATTTATTAACAGAGAAAATACTCACATTTGAGGTTTTCCTTGGTTGCTTGTTCAGCCATCTTGCCAGTTTTTCTTTTTTTTCTCATAACACTCTGTTTGGAGTGTTCTTCTGAAAAACCTCTGTTTGGAGGGCCATGTAGCCCTAACACTTCACCCTACCCCTCTATCTCAACAAAAATCAGGACACCCTACCCCTAGACGTAAACATGCAAAATGGGATTGGTCCGGTCTTGATACTCGACATGAACTGTGATTACAGGACGCTTGCCTAACGTCCCTCATAGAAACCGTAGAATTCCATACAGACTTTTTTCTGCTGTTAAACGTGTTAACATTCAAAGACGTTGTTAACAAAGTGATTTTGACGCTTTGTGATGGACCTGTAGTTTTCCATTTTGTTGCATCTCCAATATTAAATCTACTTTAGAACACCATCAAAAATAGGAGTGTGTAATTTGACTGCGTCTCTGCTTCACTCATGTGCACAAGTTGAAATAAACTGGCAAAAAGTGGCACAAAACACAGAAGGTCATAAGGGTGCGTGTTTTGATGATTGAAAATCATTTTGAAATATTAATTATAGAGGCAGCGCACCTGTTCTGTCAGACAGACGACTAAAAAATGTCAGAAGCACATCCACTATGAATGGGCCATAATGATAAAGAAGCTTTTTCTCTTTTTTTTTTTGGACTTCTATCTCTGCAAATAATAAAAGGTAATAAACAGTCTGTCTTCCTTGAGTAAAAGACTTATAAAGTGTTAAATCCAAAAGAAGAAAGTTCAGAGCAGGAGTATTTATTATTCTCTCAGGTAAAAGCGCAGATGTGCGCTGAGGAAGGCCATTTTTCTGTGAGGATTATAAATACTCCGTAAATTATGCTGCCTAAACCTTTTCTACTTTTTATACCTTTGAGGATTTCATTTTTGGCCAGAAATTGAGCAAATACGTTATTTAATATTGTCCTTCGGATGCATTTTTATGACCCTAAGAGATTTATGCATCATATCTCAAATACACTATATAGACAAAAGTATGTGGACACCCCTTCTAATTATTGAGTTCAGGTGTTTCAGCCACACTTACACTAACTGGTGGATAAAATTAAGCAGTCTCCATAGACAAACACTGGTAGTAGAATGAGTCGTACTGAAGAGCTCAGTGACTTTAAACATGGCGTAGGATGCAGAAAACGATTGGAGAATAGTTGGAGAAAATGATTGTTTTAGTATCTACAGTAAGGATGAGTTTTTGAAATATTAGCACATGGAATAGCTTTCTGTAAACTACTGTGTTTCCTATCACTGTGTAAAAGATGCATGAGGCTCTTTTTAATGCTGGATTGCTCAGAGTAATCGGATCTATAAGTGCTTATACCACATTATTAAATTAAGAGTAACAATAAAACGTCTTATTTATTGAGTATGTTCCTATTCAAGTGTTTACTTGTTCAAACATATAGTTTGTGAGACAAACTAAACAAAAATCTATACATTTTTTGTCAGGTCATGTTCTTTACAAATCAAAGAAACGCAGCATTCAGAAATCAGTTTATTAAATGAGAAGAACAGATTAAACCTCATAAATAAGTTTTTGTTTGGCCTTAAAAGGTTAATATTTAATAACCTAATGGATTTGCTCTCATACAAAGTTGGGGCTGTGAGACTCGAGTAGCTGCAGCTGCTTTAGTTTCTCTCCTGAATATTTACTGTGATTTTCTTTCTTTGTTTCATGTCTATTGATACTGAATTCTTTACAGTCTTTTGACATATGAGGGCACGGTTGCTGCAGCTCTCGATGAAAAAGCCAAAATAGTTCTTAATGTTGAGTTTAAGCTTTATGGCTGTAGACTGGATTAAATGTCGGTTAGTAAATGAAACTGTAGGTCTAGTCGGAGAAGAAAGGCTCTTATACTTTAGCGAACTTCGTTGCCACAGAGCGGCACATTACACTGTAATTTTACAGAACTGCTGCCACCATCAGGTGAAAGGAAGAACTGCAGTGTACCGGCTGGCCACTTATGGCACACTCTAAAACAGAAGTCAGGGGCTAAAATCCGCCCACAGGCTGCATTTGGCCCTGGGGCTGGACTTTGGACACCCCTGCTGTAGATGATGTTTAACTTATTGTCACTTAGAAAATCAACAAAATGTAATTTTCGGCAAACTTTTGCACACAAGGGGCCCAATGAAGATTTCAGGAGGCCCCACCCCCAGTAGTTACACCACTGGTCCTCTGAGCTTCAGACTGATGCATCAAATGAAGAATAGCATCGAGGCGAGGCGTGACAGAGCTGAGTTACGATGAGCTAAAGTCCCACAGTCCAGCACTGACCCAGTCTATCCATCAGACCTCTCACTACAGACCAGGAGGGTCAGCAAACAAACTACCCTCACAAGTCTTTCTGTTTTACTGCCATCTGTCTTTTGCAATAGCTTTTACAAAAAAGAATCAGAATCAGTAAGACATGAATAGATTGATAACCCTAACCCTCAGATTCATTTTAAAATGTAATATTTCATGCCTTGCTATGTTCAATAACACTACTTCTGAAAAATGCAACACTAGAAAAGATTTGACATATAAATGATGCACTCTGTGAAAGCCATAACATACAAAGTGATGCAAGATTCACCAGCAGGCCTTCTTACCTGACAGTGGGGCAAGATGCTCCTTTTAAAGAGGTTCATATGTTTATATGTTCATGTAACTGTATATAGATTTATTGTAGGTCCTGTAGATGTTAAGCTCGTGCACAGACCTGTTTTAACTTTGCAGTAAATGGACATTGGTCCATTTGGCTATATTTGCAATGTAGACATTGTGACCCCCTGGTTCCTACGACCACCACGGTAAAGAGTCTCTACAATCAACAATTTCACACCAAACCACTCATAATAACTCCGTTTACACCTCAAACACTGAATTACACAGAATTCCTGATTAACCATTTACTTATACACGAAATTTTGGAAAATTTGGTGCAATTCCCCTTTAAGGGAATTTGCCCTTGCATGTTTTTAAAATGTATTTACTGCTGCCACCTGTCGTACGCTTATTAGCAGCACGTCCCTTCAGGGGGAGGTGTGTCTTTGCTTTAATGCCTCTCGTGCTTTTGGTGGAGTCAGAAGTGAGATAGTGCTGGTCCCATGTTCAGTGAGCACTGTCAGGTCAGATTAGCCTGAAGGGTCCAGGGTGGCAGACAGTCCAAGGTCAAATTTAAAAAGGTTAAAGGCAAATATATTTTGTGAAGCCTGCTGATGACAGCAAAACGGACGCTGGGGAGTTGGGTAGAAGCAGGCTAGCCATTGTTACCTCGTAAAACTCAAGGTAATGCCTTGTTTTTAGGAAGTCAGGCCTTTGTTTTTCCCCTTTAGTCCTTTAGAACATGTTCTTTAAGTGTACGTTACGGCCATATCCAGATAAAATCCCTAAGCTAAATGTTTCAAAATGGCCAAAATATGTTGCAAATTCAAGTACTGAGAGTAAAATAAAAAAGATCATTTAGATACAAAATTATTACTCATTTTTACAGTTTTTGCTTTCAATTTTTTCTATTTCTTTCTGATATATTTGCTTATGGAATCACTCTTTTGCTTCTGAAACTTCTTTTGTCTCTCAGGTGTGTTGGGCAGGAAATCTGCGGTGCTGTTGGTCGAGGTAAATAACGTAGCGCTGGCATAAAGACAGTAAATGGTTGAAAACACTGCTAAAAGTTACTGCTGCTGTGAGAGAGTTGATAGACAGTAACGTTTAATCACTACAAAAGGGAATGAAGTTGATCTGTCATGGTTGGTTGTTATGTTCTGGGGGTTATGACGGCTGTTTTGTCAATCTTGTTTCTACTCACAGAATCCCTCCATGTCAGCCAATGAAACAGGCTTCCAATTGCTGCACAGCGGTTTACAGAACACTGCAGCTCCAAACCTACATTAATACAGTAAACTTACAACAGACATTGTGGCATCGGCGTAGAATAAGACGCAGAAGACATTGTGCCTTGAAGGTGAATTCTCTTTTATGCTTCTTCAAAAGAGCCTGTGTAGTGTGACAGATAACATGGATGTTTGTCCCAAAATACTGTTTAAACACTGTGTAATGATACACTGTTAGCTAGATAATGCTAACGTATTCATTTTAAACCAAATTGCATTGCTAATGTTAGTAACTCAGTAAAATGTACCATTTAATTTCGCTATTTTTGTCTTTTTTTGTATTTTCAGGGACAGATCGGGCAAAAACAAACATAATAAAAGAGTTTGAGCATGAATATAAAGTTAAATGCAGCGGATTCTCACAAAAGATCTTGTTTTTGTGAGTTGTCTCAAGCCTAAATGTGTTAATTGTATTTAATTTAGTTTTTATTTGGATATTAACGACTCAGGAACACAGTTGCGCACCAGTTTTCACTGTTTTCGTGTATGGTTTGCCTGCAAAAGTGGGCCAGTGCTTTAGGTTTTATAGGATTACTTTTAATTACGTGTGGCTGAATGAAAAACAATAATGAACTGGACTGGCTTAATATTTTTCAAAATAATGGACTGGACTTGGGCATGTTCCCTGCTGTGGCAGTGATCCATAGCTGAGGCTTTCTCTCTGTCTCTCGCTTTCTCTCCCTTTCTCAACTTGTTCTCTATATTCTTTCACACTACCTTTCTTTCTGTGAGCCTAATTCTGTTAGCTGGAACCTTCCTGATGCTTTTTCTTCTCTGTCCTCTCCTTCTGGACCCTCTCGTTTTGCTAAAAGGGATAATATGGTAATAGTTTGTTGAATCGGGTCCATGTGCGTCCACATAACAGCGTATTAATATAAAACCCCGTAGGCCTACAGGGAGTGATCTACTCTTGTTCAGTGTCTGTGCATACAGGCTTCTTTACACCACTCAGGCTTCCATTAGCAGCTTAGTGTTCATATCTGTGTACCTATACATACATAATTAGGCCTCTTATGAAATGTTCTGATAACTGTTACATGCTGTAGTGTCCATTACATGCTAGCTCTTAAAAGAGTGCTGGTAAATCATTATATCCCACAATGCTTTCCAAGTTTTTCCCAGCATGTTCTGCAAAACTGGACAGTACTTAAAACCCACTCTGTCAAAGATAATTATGTAATGATATATCGCTGTTGTCAGAAGAAAACCTCATATCTCCATTTTTGACGTTTTTCAGTTTTTGACATCATTTGAAAATACCTGTTACCCTTTACATTGTGTGTAAATTTCATGATGACTCGACTCAAAGAAACAACCCAAAATGACTTGGAAAAAACTCTGGTTCCATTGACTTACATTAAAAGTAAAGCAGGTTTTTCCTTTTCCTGTAAAGTTACCATTTTGGAGATGCAAGGTTTTCTTCTGACAACAGCGATATATTGTTTTTCATTCGCCAACCAGAAAAATACAAGAGAAGTTGATTTTATCTTTATACATCTTTATGTATTAAAAAAGCATTCTGATTTGTCAGTGTGTTAACCATCAGATTATGTCCATGCCCATAACGATGACGCCAAACCAATGAAAACAGCTGCTGAATGACAAACATGATAGTTTCATTTAATTGGCTGCTGTCACTCAAAGATGCAGCTTTGGCTTTTACCCACTTTAGTTGAAATCATCCTGCATGATTACAGCAGTGTACGCCCCCCCCCCACCCCCACCCCCAACCAAGATTATATGTGACACTTATGTTTCCCCACAGGAAGCTCTGCAAATGTCAAGCTAAAAAGAACAATTATTTCGAAAATGCAGTCGTGCTGTTTTAACACTAACGGATTAGCATTTTCCGTCAATTTGTTATTCACGCCAGGTTTGGGATGTTAGTAAAACTGCTATATTATTTTCTCTGAATTGGTGACATGCAAGACGTTAGGAACATGAACTGTTCTTGTTTTTTTTTTCCTCTCCACATTAATAACTAACTTTGTGTTTCCTCTAGGATTGTTTTTTTTCAGCAGCGGTGGCAGGCCCACGCTTAAGGCACCTCACCCCCCCACCCCCCACAAGCACAGTTCTCTGCAATCCCAACCCCCCACCTCCCCCTCACACTTCCCCACAGAGAATTCATATCAAAAGATACTAAAATTATGACCTTTAATGGTTAAATGTGCAATATTACACTCATTCTGTTGCTTTGCATCTTTTTGTCATCTATTTGTTTGGCAGTATGTGTCAAATCAAAAGTAATCAAATGTAATAACTATTAATTATTCTACTGATCTTTACTGAATTAACGTTACGGGTATTATGATTCACTAATCATGATACCTAATACCTAGTTTGCTAATGTTAATGTTAGGTTAGCTGGACCATTATGCCACGATATATTTAATGTTATCTAGTTTAATCTACCTTTCTTTCTTCTCTCTGTCTTTCTTATTTCTCTCCCTCTCTCTCTCTCGTCAGATGCATAGACATAGGAAGACCAAGTTGAGTGCCGCCAAAGTCCTTATACGAAAGTCTGTTCACTCGATGGCCATCTTTGCAACGCCACCGGGCAGTTATTTCCAGCCATACGAGACCAGACTCCTATCTCGCTGAATGGGGAGAGACCTAAATAATTGAAACTGAAGGTGAAATTACTGTTTAAAAATACATTTGAAATCACTGATAAAACCTGACAAAAGCCTCATTAATAGCTTGTAGCATTTGGCTTAATAATGCACAAAAAAATGAGCTCTGTTTCTTTAAGGGCAGGACACTTGCAACGTTACCAGCAAGCTGATTGGCTCTTTTCTTGAAGGGCCAGGACTTACTCTGTAAACAGACACCATGTTGAGCATTACAAGCTTTCCCATGCATATTTCAACCAGTGACCGGTCTTCTCATTTATAATGTCTCTGGTGCCGTCACATATCTCTGTGTGTCTATATCCATCATTTCAAATTAAAAGCCAAACATATATACCAGAAACACTGTAAGCTGATGAATCAAATTAGTTATCAACTGATCAATAAGAAATGCTCTGGTTCTGGTCTCCAGTGGTCAGAATCAACTTAGCGTGAAAATAATAATAACAACAACAAAGCTACTACTATTATTATTATAATTGTTATTATTATGTAGATAATTATCATTATGTGGGAACCACTGGCGCTTTGTCCTGAGCAGCACTTGAAAAAAATACAATGCTGTTAGCAGTGTGTAAGATTTAGTGGCATCTAGTGGTGAGTTTGCTGATTGCAACCAACTGAATCCCCCTCCCTCACCCCTCCCTTTCCAAGCATGCAATAGAACTTACGGTGGCTGTCAGGTTTTCTGCTGTCACCTGTCCTGATTTCGTGTTGCTTCTTCGTGTTTTTGCTTCTGTGATGATGAGGATTCACTCTCCATTGCTTTTTCTTGTGCTAAATAATAAGTATGATCCTCAATTTGTCAAAATTTGGGTGCGTAAAATTGTTAGCTGGCACTGGCAGCAACTTTCTGATTCTTCTTCTACATTCAAGCAGCTGCTTCAACATAAAAATTTGAATGGCTCAACATGGTGGCCTCTGTTGGAAGAGGACCTGCTCCCTATGTACATATGAAGAGCTCATTCTAAGCTAACGAATACATTCTGATTCGTAGTTACAGGTGATTAAACACTAATGAAAACATGAACCTGATTTCTGCTAATAGATCATCCTAAATCTCACACACTGCACCTTTAAAGTGCAAGAGTTTAAAGTTCCTGAAAAAACATTTATTTTTTGACTTAAGAAGTCTTTAAAAACACATTAAAGGAAAATGCCAACATTTTTCTCAGACACGTTTTCCAGTTTTCAGAGTGTTAAAAAAGTTGTCATTGCAGCAGAAACACATCACTACCCACAACATTCAAACAAGCTGTAAAATAGTCCTGGGTGGAATTATAAGATTACATGTGTTATAGTTTTTCATTAAGTCTTACCATACGTGGGAAATAATCGCGCAACTGTTGCAGAATATTGCGTCACTGCAGTAGTGGTGTACTGAAGATTCCAAAAGCAGTTTTCCAGTGTTGTTGTATGCCCTGTGGAAGCCTATGTGATCTTACCTTGAAAGCACATCTCAAAATACACGGGTCTCATTTATAAAACATACTCGATTGTCAGACTGAATTTTCTCATGAAAAGCTCCCAGCATTTGCATATGAATGATTTATAAAAACAAGCATGCAGCTTAGTCGTGCAACTTGATTAATTTAAAAAGCCACATTTTCAGTTTCTTGCCTTTTATTTATTATATCTTGTTGCATCTAATACAGGAAATGCACATGATCCAGGCATTTATCGTCTATTTAAAATCTGTAAATGTAAAAACATCTATGGCTCTTTTAAGCTATATTTCAAAGTGAAATTCTATGGAGCCCTTGAAGGGACTTGGTACATATTTTTAGGTAAAAATCAGGTGTGCACCAGACAATATCAGGTGTGCACCAGATACTATGTGGTGAGCACTTGGTACTATTAGATGTGCACCAGACAATATCAGGTGTGCATTAGAAACTATGTGATGAGCACCTAATACTATCAGATGAACACCAGATACCCATAGTGTGTAGTGCACAGCAAATGGTATCTGGTGCACACCTGATAGTATTGGGTGCTCACCTCATAATATCTGGTGCACACCTGATTTTTTACTAAAAAAAAGAAAAACAGCTTCAGGGGCTCTGTACATTTAGGACATGATTCCGCAATAAATACATTTATAAAGAAATAAATAAAGACAAATGAAAGGTACCCAGATATACATATAGTGAAAGTCAGAAGTGTACTAACATTGAAGGCTGGTCACATTTGAGAGCAAAAAGCAGTTCGTTTGCAGCATTTATAAACAAGAATAAAGTGTGCGGTTTCCTGGAGCTTTTGTCTTCTGAGGGTGTTGTCAATGACATTACAGTATGTGCTTACCAAGACAGTCAATGAGCCAATCTGCCACCTATGTAATGTATCTGATATAAAGCATTAGACACCACCAACGCAAAAGGCTTCTGCTTCCCTTTTGATATGTCACAACAATTTCATACCATTTTAACTCTTGCGGCTCTGTATCGTCAGTGTTTACTAACTAATCTGACATCTGTTATATTATTTTTTCCATATCTGTAAAAAAATTTTAGAGCTTGAAACAACAATTGTTCTTTTTTTGTTTTCCAATCAAATGAATAAGCAGCTGTCAAATAAGAGAGGGTCTGGTCTCACTGAGCACGGTGGTTGATAGCAGCCCTGGAGCCACTGGCGCTTTGTCCTGAACAGCACCTAAAATAAAGGGCAAAGTTATTAGTCACTTTTAACCCCTTTAGACTCATTTCCAGTTCAAGAGTGCAAAAGTGCAGTCAAAGTGTTCAGCTTTTGACTTTGAAAGTCTTTACCAAACACACCAAAGGCTGTAGTTTTCAGTGGCATCACTACAACAACATTCAATCAAGTTGTAAAACTAGAGTAAAATTATAGTACAGCTGCTGTTAATGAAGCAAGAAGACAAGAAAAAAGACTAGAGATTACAGATACATTATGAAAACATGGCGACCACTAGGAAGATTATTTTGAATTCTGCTCTTCTGCACCAAAAATGATTTTTTGACCACAAAAATGCATAATTTTATTCAACCTCAACTTTCGTAGATTACAACTCACTCCACTAGTCACTGTTGTCTGCGGTTGGCATAGCAACAACCAAGCTGACCAAATGCTTGTGTCCCAACTATAGATATACATACCTAGATGTTGCGTTGTCTCTTGTTTTCTATCTGAGGCGATAGGTCTGTGGTTCGCCATGTTGGAATGGTCAAGAACCTTTACTTTTAACAGCTTTTTAGCAACTCAAAGCTGAGCTACACACATCCTGTTAGGTTTTCTTAAAGATGTCTTGTTTCTTATTAATTAGTCCTTATAGAATTACATGACTTAAAATGAGAAGTAATCCAAAAGTAAATAAAGTGACTTTATTAGATTATATATTTCTAGAAAATATTAAACAATCTGTAAACAGAATACATTTTTAAAGTAACCCCCCCAACCCAGTTTATAGTGCATTTTCTCTGCTTTTCATATGGTTAACTTAGATGCATAGCCACGTTTTTAGGCTGGAGTGGAGGTCTGTACTCCCATGGGACCCATAGGATCTAGCGGCGCAGGGATAATTTTCAGTGTTGTGCGCAGAAACCCTGACTGAAGCACACATGAAGAGAAATCCCGCAAAATAATGATCAGCCTAAAAAAAGTAGAACGATCACTAAATCCTTCATAAACAATACAAAATTATGACAGTAAAACAGTTACAATTAATGAAGTCATTCTAAAGAGCTGTGAAGTAGTCGATCATGTGAACAACGCACAAATTCTCGTAGGAGCCTTCACTCTGACGGCCACAGCTGCCCAGCAAAACACCAAAAATAACTGCTCTGTAGTTCGATTCCTGCTTTGTGTTTACTGCGAATAAATGGCGTTTGGTGAAGTTCACAGTGAGGCTGATGGCCCTGACTGCTATGTTATTTCAGCAGAGAATAATGTATTTGTGAATAGACTCTGTCAGATATTGGATGTCCGTTCGCCTTGACGGAACCGTGCAGGTGGGAGCGGGCCAAAACGCTTTGGTTGCAGGCGGGACAAAGGATTGGACTCATTTGTGAGTGTCACATCCACCTCTCTTTTACAAATTTTAAAAATGGGGCTTAAAAATCTGTATGAAAAAACAAGAAACTCACTAAAATACCCAAATATCTATAATTAGACTTGAATGAAGTAGAAGAGTTGGATTATCAATAAAAGAGAAATGTGAAAAGCAGTGATTTTTGAATAAGCTGAATAAGCTTTTATGTAGCGCCAACAAAAGTTACGTGTTTGCTGCAACGCCCTCTCAGCTATTTGCTGCAGTGATGTTTCTAGGTGTTGAGTGGGTGATGGGGAAGTGGAACAGCAACTTTGAAATCCCCCCATTGTATGCGCCATGAATGGTGGGCAAGACTGTGTCGTACATCACAAATGCCTCATGTCATTTCTAGGAATTTGCACAGAGCCATAGTTAATTGCAAAAACTGATTCATTTTCTTTTACCGACTTTCAGGAAATTCAGTTAAAATTGTGATGCACTTGAACAAAAACACAGCTTGTGTTTAAATATTGACACAACACCTCATTAAAGGTGCAGTATACAACAATCCAATACGCTTTCTGTCAAACTCCTCTCCTCACGGTCTGCCTCCTCTCCGTTCTGTGTGCGTGCTGGATAAAAATCTGATGTTGGTATGCAGTTCTGGCTCTGTAAATGAGAAATTAATGTCTCAGACTGAGCCACACAACCCTGTTCCAGCCAAGAAACGGGAGGAGCTATGGGCTGAATTCCACGCATCATCAAGAAGGAGAGATGGCTGAGCAAACAGCCAAAGAGGAGAAGATCTGAAGAACAAAGATTGAGAAATAAGTTCTTAGATCAGGGTGGGACGAAGAGCTGTGTACAGTGGACAGACCTTGTTGGCTTCCTATTCCCATTTTCCTGTTCCACCTTAAATGGTGCTGCAGATTGATTGTGGCACCTCAGCCACCTGAATGTAACTGCTGCACCATTTAAGGTGGAATCTAGGTAATGTTAGTTACATTACTTACTGTTGTTGTTCACTCTAAAGTTATATCATGGTATTTGTCCATATATTGTCTGTATTGTCTGTATTTGTCTTGTTTGTTATTAATTAGTCTTCCAAAAGTAAATAAAGTGATTTTGCGAAGGATTTTATGACCATGAAGATCTAAATACACAAGCCAGCCCAGTGTCAATCATGCATGTCCATGAATTTGGGGGCGGAGCTTCTAAAAGAGCAATGAAAAAAGGGGGTATTTGTTTTACTCTTGAGCTCAAATATCAACAGTTGTTCTCCAGAATCGTATACTGCACCTTTAAGGCGCACCATATGGACACTGCAGATAAAAATGCTTTCTTTTTTTCTGTTGACATACTGATGTTGTTTTGCTTTTGTTTGGTACCTTTATGGCTACACAGGGTGAAATATTGCATCAGTAATTTTGGGAAACCCAGTGAAATTAACAAATGCCTTATTTACATGCAACTGCTTGGCTAGCATTTGCCAATTTGATTAATTTGGGGTATAAATAAATAATGCTTTCAAACACTGTTGGCATTATGCGGCAAAAAAGGGTTGCAAAGCTCTCACCCTGTCACTTTCTTTGAAATGTACCCACAGCCCAAAGTAGAGAGCACCTGCACAGGTACAAGAATAGCACAGTTGCAGCGTGTTCTTCTCTCCAGACTTGAAGTTAGCTGTTGGCACAGGCTTCTGGGAAGGGACGGAGAAGAATACTGTCCAGTCTAAATCTCCGGTCTTCCCCAGACTTGCAGACACATGGACTTGATATGCATGCTGAGTAGAAAGCCCACAGGGTTCTAAGACTGTCTAATTCTGACATAAATCTAGGCTGTAAGGAAGATATTGGAGGCTTTAGCAGACTTTGCTTGTGGAATTCACTCTGAATGTGTAGTGAAACCCATGTGACAACATGTAAAAGACAATCAGAAACATTCAAACAAATGAAAAATGTCTTACCATTGTAACTAAAACACCATTGATGCAAATGTGCACATTTTGTTGTCAGTGTCAACTGTGGAAGTGAGTCTAGCTGGAGTTTTCTCTTACTACTGCTTTTTATAGGCTTGCATCCTTACAGCCTTGTCAGTGATGTTGAGCACAGGATGTAGATCCAAAGTACATGAGGATCAGAGTTTATAAGCCATTTATCATAAGCTAAATTTATCAAAAATAACGTGAAAATGTGAATTTTCACTTATAATAACATTAACATCATATTGAATGTTGTACCAGTGAGGCTTTAGGTCTTACTCAGAATTGTTTATTTTGTTTTTGCTTTAAGAAAAATGTCAGAATTTTCCTGTAACCTCTGAAAATCCCAAGTTTATTACATACTTATTCAGTAACTACAGGGACTTCAGTGCAAATTGATTGAGCTACTCTTAGCTCTTAGCTGAGTCTAAAGCCAGTACCCACCTTCTCCTCCGCTGAAGCTGCAGTCCAGGGCTTCTCTTGCTGAGGAACTTCATTTACAACAGCAGGCCATGGCCTTCACTCCAAGTCAGAGGTCACCAGCGCTGTTCGTGCGACAAACTAGCTAATTCATCTTGACTGGCTGGATCAAGTGCACTTACAGTGGGTGAAAAGACTGGGGGTTGGGGTTGCTGTGTGGGTATTTATGCCCCCATCAGTATCTGTAACACCCCCTGCGCTGAGGCGACCTCTTCCTGTCAGCTCTTACCCAACAGCTCTGGGTAAATTTACACTGATAAATCAAATACAGCAAAGTGCTGCTATGAAAAGTTTGTATAATACAAGACTGATTTTGGGACCACAATGCATTTACTATTAGTAGTAGTAGTAAGAGTAGTAGTAGCAGTTGTTGTAGTAGTAGAAGTACTGTAACAATAAACACAATTGAAAGGGTAATTGGTAAATTATGTTAAAAATCTGTTGTGTTGGATGTTTTTGTTGTTAGGAGTAGCAGCAGCAATAAAGTCTTTAAACCTGGTGTATGAGTGTTTAGTGAACTTCATTAGTCTACATCATTTCTATACTGTCCTATCTTCCTGAACTTTTCCTTAAAACTGCACTTTGTAAGTTTGGCAAATTAGGGGAATACTGGCCAGCCTGGCTTATTAAACAATAGAGGACAAACTTTAAAGCAACAAAAACACAGCCAATGTGCTAATATTAGCCAAGTTATTGGCTAATATTAGCACATTAGCCAGCTAACGTTAGCTATACAGCTAAAACAACTTCACAATTACAAGTTTTCCAAACAAAAAACAAATTTTTAAGCAAAAAAAGGCACTGTTAGCTAAGTAATTGGCTAATATTAGCACATTAGCCAGCTAACATTAGCTATACAGCTAAAATAACCGAACTCTGAAGCAAAAGACACTATTAGCCAAGTGACTGTACAACTAAAACAACCTCACATTTACAAGTTTCCTGAACAGAGAATGAATTAACAAAAAAGGCACTGTTAGCCTATATTAGCAAATTAGACAGCTAATGTTAGCCATACAGGAGCAAAAGCTTAACAATTACACAGCTATATTACATTACATTACGAGGGTAACATTAATTTCCATAACAGTAATAATCTGACTGGTAATAACCAACATAACTTACCTGTCGCTCAATAAAAAGCCAGTTCAGCATCATTCCTGAGTCCCTACAGGTCAGGGAGCTGTCACAACCTCTCAAGTCAAGCCAATGTTGATTCTGGTTCTAGCTCAAGCTCTGTCGCTCTCCCTTAGCTTATCGGCTTTCTTCAGCTTTCTCCACAGGTGATGCCGCAGAGGACGACTAGGTTTGGTGTTCCAGTGTCTCCATATTCTTTCCATCCTTTCACTTTCAGCTCTGTACAGATCAGCATTGTGAGCAAAGCCCCCACCAACTTTGTTCAAGGGTAACCAGCCCATATTGAGTCAGACTTTCTTTTTGGGTCTGTGTGTATGGTGTCAATACGTAAAGACGCCTGACGTGGTCTGAAAAACTCCTGTCAAATCCAACCCGACAGCTCTGACTTTTAAATGAATATTTCAGGCTTCACAGGGAGACTCACAGCAGCGCAAGAACACCACGTTTTTGAAGATTATTTTGCCTCTTGCTCAGTATGTGAATTCTTTCAGTTTTAACAAACAAATCTTACATAGTGCAGCTTTAAACCGGCTTTTACATCTAAAGTATCTCCAACATGAGCTTGATCATCTTTTTCCATTACATATTTGTGGTATGTAAAAGTATGATACATATGATTATGTACAAATATAAGAAAATACAAGCCCACCAGAGCTTGCATTATGACCGAATTAGATCAGTGCATCTTTTTTTTAGTTGTTTTATTTCAAAAGTCAATTACAATAAAGAACTCAGTGCAAGACTCACCACCTCTAAACTTGGGGGCTCGATTTACTTGTCAATACTGTTTTATTAAATTATTAAATTAATATCTAAGTGGCTGGCTGATGCAGGTATGTGTCATCGCCATCAAAAGAAAGCCTTGTAACTTGTCATAGTCTCTGTCTCAGCTCTGCCCTTTCATGTTTCCTAGCCAAGTGCTTTTGATTTTGTTTTGGTTCAGTTCCCTTGTCCTGCATTTTCACTGGTGTTCCCACCTGTGTGTAGCCCCTCTTTTCCCACGAGTTTCAAGTTGTGTTTTATATTTACAACTGTTTAAATTGTTTAAAAGTATACATCCTGCTTCCATTGCCCACCATGTTTCACATATCTCGTAATCCTTTAGGAACTCCTAATAACTATTTTTTTTTCATGATTTGAAAATGCCAGCTTCTTTATTATGTGAACATTGGGTCAAAAATTGATAAATAGAAATGATGTGAAATATTTTTACATGCACAGAATCACTGTTAAGAATTTTGTTCTTCCTACAAAGTTACTGTCAATAAAAATGGTAGTAATTGTAGTTGTGATGGTGGTGGTGGTGGTAGTAGTTGTAGTGGTTGTGGTAGTTGTAGTAGTGGTGGAGGTAGTGATTGTAGTTGGTGTAGTAGTGGTGGTAGTTGTAGTCGTGGTGGTGATAGTGATGATAGTTGTAGTAGTGGTTGTGTTAGTGGTGATAGTTGTAGTATTTGTAGTAGTGGTGGTATTAATTGTAGTAATGGTGGTGGTAGTGGTGGGAGTTATTGTAGTAATGGCTTTGGTAGTGGTGGAGGTTGTAGTAGTAGTGGTGGTGGTAGTTGTAGTAATGGTGGTGGTAGTGATGGTGGTAGCTGTGGTGGTGGTAGTTGTTGTAGTAGTTGTGGTAGTGGTGACAGTTATTGTATTAACGGTGGTGGTAGTGGTGGGAGTTATTGTATTAACGGTGGTGGTAGTGCTGGGAGTTATTGTAGTAATGGCTTTGGTAGTGGTGGTAGTTGTAGTAGTGGTGGTGATAGTTGTATTAGTTGTAGTAATGGTGGTGGTATTTGTAGTAGTGGTGTTGGTAGTGGTGTTGTACTAGTTGTAGTGGTGGTGGAAGTTGTAGTAGTGGTGGTAGTAGTGGTGGTGGTAGTTGTAATAGTGGTGGTAGTTGTTGTAGATGTAACAGTGGTGGTGGTAGTGGTGGTAGTTGTAGTGGTGGTGGTAGTTGTAGTTGTAGTAGTGGTGGTGGTAGTTGTAGTTGTGGTGGTGGTGGTAGTTGTAGTAGTGGTGGTGGTAGTTGTAGTTGCAGTAGTAGTAGTAAAAGGTAGCAGCAGTTTACCTCTGCTGGTCAGGCCCAATGACCTCTGGCTCATTTACTTAATCACTAAAACTCCTACACACATTCCCACTCACCACTAAACCCTGTTTATTTCCCTTTATGGTCTTATTCTAGTCCTCTACTGCTCATTCACTACAAAAACAACCAACAACAGCTACCACATGTCAAACCACATATTCCAAAGCAAATTTATTTATAGAGCATCTTCCATACACTGCGGTCATTCAAAGTGCTTTACAAATGAGCAAATGCAAAGATAATTCAAATTAAAATAATAAAAAAAAAAGATACAAGAGAATAGAAATTAAAAACCTGATTAAAACCTGATTAGGTTTAAATAGATTTAAAAGAGAAGAAATTGAACATTTAATTAAAAATCAAATTAAAAATTAAATTAGGATAATAAAGTGCTGTCACAGGAGAGAAGTGCAGTAGAGCTAACAGTGTGTTAAATTGGGATGAAAGCTGCGCAAATAGGAATGTTTTTAGCCCGGATTTAAAAGCGTCTAGTGTCTGGGCTCTTCTGATGTCTCTGTCAACTCGTTCCAGATCAGACACAGAAAGCCCAAACAGAATGTGTTATTAGAAAACCAAACCAGAATGTCTACTTCTGACAGGGAAATTGCTGTCATGCTTATATTCCATTCCAACAGCCAATGGTCACTCAGATGCATATGTGGCCGCTGTATTTTGATTTTAAACACATATTAAAACATATTTATTAGTCATCATAGTTTTCAGCTGTGAGAGTTGATTGAGTAAAATTGATTACTTTAGATTCTTACAGTTGCAGTTATAATTTAGAAAGCAAACCTTAAGCCCTACAGACTACTGGACACACACTGTTCTAGCCATGCAGCCAAATTGTGGGCTAAAAGATGGGAACAACTAGCTCAACCAAACAGTCACATCCTAAACCCTGGACCACTCAGGTCAACACAAGCCAACCTTGTGAAAAACACTGTCAAAAACAGAGACAACTAACACAATCATCCAAATGTGTCCTAAACCTTAGGGCCAAGCAGTTCTGTCCCAAAAACAGTCAACCTGCCCAATACTATACTAAACTTTGGGTCTAACCAGCCCAGCCCAGCCCTGTCCTAACATCTAGATCTAAACCTATTCTGTACTCTGCAGCCAACCAACCTTGTCCGAAAGCCTTTGGTCAACTAGCCCAGCATTCCGAACCTGGGACCAGCCAACCCAACCATGTAATAAATCTGGGGAACACCTACCTCTCATCCAGCTATCCTAAACCAACTAACCCAACCAACTTTCACTAATGGAAAATATGCTCAAGTCCTCTGGGTGGGCAAAGTGTAGACACTTTGAGGAAGTTATTCAACAGAACTGACCATTAAGAATTCTCTGTGTTAGCTGTGTTTTCATTTTGTGACAATTCAAATTCACAAAGCCTTGACATATTTACTGGGGGGTCAAACTCATTTTTGAGGAGACTTCTCATGGCTAGCAGATCATGACCAGTAGAGCCTTTATTGGTCAAGCTATCGTCAATTATGGCATGCAAGCACTTCTATCAAACTTCATCATTTATCTATTTTTTTTCTACTCTGAAATGTTGAATTTACTCTTCAGGGTTGCCTTGTGGTTTAATGGAACGAATGCCATACCATATAAAAAAAAATGGTTCGACTGGAGATTTCTGTAACTCTTCAGCATCTCCACAACATCCCTGTCCAATTTACGTTCTTCAATTTATTGACGGTCAGATTAGTAGGAACTTTTGTGGTTCTAATAAGAAATGAATCAACCATGCTGCAAGAGATTTTAGTGCATATAGCACCATAAACCTCCTCTATACCATATTACAGTGACAGTAACAGTACATATATAGTGTGGTGCATTCGAGCAGTTTAAGTAGCACTGTTGGAAGGCCTGAAAACCACGAAGTAAACAACTCCCTGTAAACAACTGGTATTGAACACTCGCGGGACGCCACGGTAACAGTCCAAGCAAGAGAACAGGGGTTCAGAGATCAGTCAAATAGCACTAAAAGAGAGGGCAGAAGAAAACAGTTAGGTGGTTAAGGTGAGGCAGCAGTGAATAAAGGCAGGGAACCCGAGCCAGCAGGAGCTAAACGAGACAGAGCAGGAAGGACAGCGGAGAGGAGAGGTAGATGGATTAGAGGTGTAAATCTCTGACCTCACCACAATTTGATTCAATAAGGATTCTTAAGGAAACAATTCTTCACTCTCAAAGAAGGTTATACAGCACATTTTGTGGTAAAGGTAACTGTCCTTTACTGAACACACCATGTGTATAGTTAAAGGGGAATTCCACCCATTTTTTCAAAAGTTCTTTATATTTCAGTCGTTGAGATGTAAACAGTCATTCAGAATGGTTTGACGTAAAATCATAAAATCGAAAACTTCCAGACTCAGATTTCTCTACAGTGTTGGTGGAAACAGGGGTCACCATGACTACAACACGAATATAGCTATTTTATTTACTATTCAAAACCATCAGTGAACCTACACAAGTTATTATATGTAAAGATGGTGAAATAGTGAAAATATGTTTTTGTTAGGAACTCTGTTGCTTTACAATGCCCTACATGTACCCCTTTACCATGAATGGATTTAATACAAAAGATTTTAGGCCAAAACCTTCTTAACACCATCGTAAAAGTTCTCAGGTATCAGGCAGTGTATTCATAACTATTTCATGTAGTAACTTCCTGTGAGGAAGCATTTAGAGGCATTAAACTCTTCAGCGGTCTGGTTTCATTCACCACCACTATGAACAATTCTCAATCTATAAATTTCACATCAAACCACTCTATATGACTGTTTACATTGTAATGATTTAATTATACAGGAATTTTGAAATTGGTGGAATTACCCTTTGAGGATACAATGCGGTTTTTATATATTTTGAGAGTGAATGCATTAAAATCTCTCATTTCACCACCTTTTTATTTTAATAAAAGTATTATTTTACCAGTTGGTAATTTTTTTTCTTCTACTCCATTACCCAGCATTCAGGTTACCACTGTAAACCAACTGTTGGGTTATTATTTCTTTTTACTAGATCTGTCTGTTTGTTTGTCGGTCTGTCTGTCTGCTTTTTGATTCCAGGGAATTTTAATAATTGTTATATAGTGTAAACAATAGAATCATAGTTTGAAAAGTATTTACAATGTGTTCAGTTACCACTATTATTATTATTATTATTATTAGTAGTAGTAGTAGTAGTATCAGTAAAAAAAAACCATAATCCATGGTAAAGATAACCCGACTCTGAGTTAAGTCATTGTAACAACCCAGCACAATGGTTAAATAATGTAAACCAGCCAGTTGGGTTAAAATAACCCAGCATAAGTTCTGGCCAATATTAACTTAAAGCTCAGTTGTCAGGTAACCCGGCTGAATTGTTTTCAGCCCAGCATTTTTTAGAGTGCAAGACAGATGCAACAAATAAAGAATTTAACACTCATCACCATCTCAAATTTCACCAAGATTTGACAATTATTAAAAAAAAATTCACAAATGTGACTGAAGGTCTTATATGCACATCAAATTCATAAAAACAATAACAAAACACCACCATTTATTTTGGAAGTTAATGTCAGAAAATGGCCAGAGAACTTTATTTTGTTCCAATGTTGAGTGAACACATTCTAGAACAGTGTGGATAAGGAAATAATTCTAGAACAGTGTGGTCGGGGGATCTCATTCTAAAACAGTGCGGATGGGCGGATCATTCTAAAACAGTGTGTAGTATGGGGATCATTCAAGAACAGTGTGGATGAGGGTGCTCATCCATGAGAGGGAGCATTCTAGAATGATGTGAACAGAATGTGGACGGGGGGCTCATTTTTGAACAGAGTGGATGAGGGAGCTCGTTCTAGAGCAGTGTGGATGGGGGAGATCATTCTAGAACAGTGTGCATGGGGGAGCTCATTCTAGGTGAATGAGGGAAATCATTCTAGAACAGTGTGGATGGGGAAATCATTCTAGAACAATGTCACTGAAGAAGTTCGTTATAATGTAAATGAGAGAGGATTCTACAGTGATGCAAATGAGGAGATCATTCTAGAGCAGTGTAGATGGGGGAATCATTCTAGAACAGTGCGAACAAGGAGAACCTTTTAGAATAGTGTGAATGGAGAAAATCTTCTAGAGCAGTGTTAACGTGGCCGCACATTCTCGAACAGAGTTAATGAGGGTGTGCATTCTAGAACGGTGTAAATAGGGGGCTCATTTTAGAACAGAGTGGATGAGGGAACTATTGTAGAACAGTGTGGACGGGGGGAGTTTATTATAACGTCGATGAGAGGGAGCATTCTAGAATGATGTGAATAGAAAGAACCTTCTAAAACAGTGTGAATGGAGAGTACCTTCTAGAACAGTGTGAATGGGGGAGATCATACTAGAACAGTGTGGATGGGGAGATCATTCTAGAATAGTGGGAATAAGGAGAACCTTTTAGAATAGTGTGAATAGAGAGCACATTCTACAAAAGTGAGCATATGGAGGATATTCCAGAACAGTATGCAAAGGGAGAACATTCTAGAACAGTGTGCAAAGGGAGAATATTCTAGAACAGTGTGACTGAGGCAACCCATTCCAGAACACGTTTAAAGAAATTGATGCCTACAACACTTTCCGAAAAAGTTGTGAGCAATTAAGACAAGGAACATTGTGAAATATTCAATAAAACATTTTTAGAAACATATTTAACAATAAGGTACTTTATTAATAATCACTGCTTTCTGTGTTTATTAGCATTTCACACAGCATTTGTGTCTCTCTTGAACAAAAGGCGATAGCGATGATAAAGATCCCACAATAATACCAGCCTCAATAGGAGACAATACGCGTGAGAGAATGTTATAATTCACAGCACATAAATGCAGTTCCTCATGAATTACTGTAATTTTAAGGAACACAGATTTCAGACACGCCACATTCAGAGACATCACAGTTCTAAAATGCTCTGTAACGCAGCTTAGAAGTGCGATCACTGAATGTCTACTATCACTTGGATCTACTGAAGCACCTCTGAAAGCGTGTTATTCTTAAAACAGATGTTTTGCATAGTTAGAACTGCACCAACACATGAACTCCTGCTGTGCTGTTCATCGTAACGCTCTTTATTACTGCTGAGTTTAAGGCCACTAGATGAAACACTTGGGAAAGCACCTTGTAAAAACAGATGAAAGATAAATAAATTAAATAGCAATGTTAAAGTTTCACACCAACTGAATGCAGCAAAATGCAGCAAAAACGTTCACGGTTAACACGGTTAGATGTGACAAAACAGATCATACATAAATAAAGTCATAAATGAAAAAATACAATACAAATGAACAGCTAACATGGCCAGCCACTAGCATGACAAAGCAATTTTACCTTCTTTGTGCTCAGATTCATCTTTTACAATCAATTCACTTTTCAATTAAGAGTGGAAACCTGCATGTGCATTTTTTCTGCTTATTTTACTGCACAACTTTTATTTATCTGCTTTTTAATACAAACAATATTAATAGAATAAGTAGTGATTTTATGTCTGTCAGTGTGTTTGTTTAACCATTTCCAGACCTCTCCTCAAGTAAGCCTGGTATTATTTGCAGTTACCATCCAACACCTGGTTTGGCTCATCAATACTTCATTATATAAAAAAAGAGAGCTGGTGATAAAGTTTAACAAATCTATGTGATGGCTGTGAGCGTCCAGAAGAAATCTGGATCCACTAGCTTACAAAATATCAACAACTTTTTTAAGGCAAGAAATTCTTGAAACTTTTTAAGTGTTTGTTTATTTGCATCTATTCTAGTGATATATGGTGTATTACGAGCACAGTCACACTTGATCAATGGCTTTAAATACTGTGCTTAGGTGACTGTAAATATAAATTATCATTATTATTATTTTCAAATGAGTTTCATAATGAAAGCCTAGATCTTAACAAAACTAAGCTAAGAATGAAACAAAGGCTAATGTCATACATTCTCATTGGCCAGATGGTAAATAGTGAACAACGGCAGAAAAAGCCACAAGCGAAAAAGGCTCCTTGTTGCAAAATGTAACAGATTCGTTAACTCCAGTATTGTCCAGTGTTCTCTGACAAAAACAGTCATTATGTGCTCAAGCAGAGACGTTATAAATGAGGAGACCGGCTGCTGGTTGAAATATGAATGGGAAAGCTCTCAGCGCTCAACATTGTGTCTGTTTGCAAAGAAAGTTCCACCCTTCAATAAAAAGAGCCAATCAGCTTGATGGTTACACCACAAGTGGTAATACTGAGATCTGCGCAAGCGCAGTAGCCAGGAGAACCCAAAAAAACACATTTTGGGCCAAATGCTACAAAATGTTAATGAGGTTTTTACCAGCAAACTCAAGTTTGTTTTTAAAACTGTAATTTGACCCTCAATTTTGAGTATTTTGGTCTCTCACCATTCAAAGAGATAAAAGCCTGGTCTTGTATGGATCGAAATAACTGCCCTGCGGCGTTGCAAAGGTGGTCGCTGAGTGGACAGACTTTCCTATAAGGACTTTGGCTCAAGGCAACTGTAAACAAGAAACCAAACGTAGATGAAACAGATACGTCAGCTTTGCTCTGCGTTTAGATATTCTCATCCAAATTTCAAGGAATAGGTGAACAAAACATATTAACTCAGTACCCCCTTCACCCTAATTAACGTCAGCTAGCTTTAGACATTTGCTGTCTGAATTTCGCTTCTTTACTTTTCCTCTTAAGCTATGAGGCAAATGTAGCTAACAAGTAAAGGATGCGCATACCTCTCTAATTAGCATCATGCTAACTGCAAGCCTGAATCACCACACACTTACCTCAAACGATGTTGAAATATTAAGTAATCTTGAATAAACTTGATTATGTGGCTTCCGGCACTGCATGACGTACTAGTATTCATAATGTTGTACAAATGTACAGACAAACTTCTGGCAGGGCCTGTTATGATCATGAAATTTCCTTGAAGGTGGGGAAACGACTGCCATGTATCCAAAAAGTGCTGTTTTTCACCACTTGAGTATTTGTATCCAAGGAAAATACTAGAAACAGGAAACGGATGAAGCTGTAGTGCCTACCATTCTGCAAACCTGCACCCAGAAAAGTGACATATGGAACTGTGCAATCGATCTTTCCTGTGTGCAGACTCGAGTAATACGGGCAAGTCTGAAAACGCCCTTAGCTGACGAGTTACCATCTAAAATTTAGATGAATAATTTAAGTCCTTTTTTGTTTACTGTATGTCACCATTACAGTACAACCTAACAATGCTAATTTAGCTGATTAGCTATCTTCCTTCCTAGCTATCGATACTCAGCTCCCAACTGACGAAAGATACAATCGCATGAACAAGTTTGGACATCCTCGGCCAAGTTCCGTTTTTAAAAATAAGTGAACACGTCCTCTACAGAGGTGCACAACTTACTGCACAATCACTGTTTATTTGCTGAATTTAACATACTGGGGGGAAATTAAACATTAAACTATGAAGTGCAAAAGTTATGCCAAATTGTAATGTTTTATTTATAATGCCCATTAAAAAAATGTGTTTTTAAATGGTTAACTTTTCTTGGATGCTTCATTATGGTCATACAGACTGCATCAAATGTGTTACTACAGTAGTAAAAAAAGCATTATCTGGGGTGCAGCAGCTGTTACAAATGAACTTGAACCTATTACTGTCCAGCACAGTAAAATATGCTAATGAGAAGCCGTGCCAGGCGATGTGACATAAACGCAAATACATAGAAAACTGTACAATTAGCACAAAAACGCCATACTTAAGTGTGTATTTTGTAGAGGCTGTGTTTCAACAAAACATGGAACTTCACCGGGGTTGTTCAAACTTTTGCACACAACTGTATTTCCGTTCTTCATTTTTTTCAGGGTTTACATTTCCAGGTCTACTTTCTACTACTTTCTAGGTCAGTTCAAATTTTTGAGGCCTACACTCTTAAAAAGATATTCTTCAAGGGTTCTTCAGTAAAGTAAATGTTTCCATTTGGAGCCATGAGTTCTATATAGGGCCATTTCAAGCTTAAATAGTTCTTCAGATAGAACCTTCTTGAAAATGTGGAAAAAAGCGTTCTGCCATCGTTACAATATCACACTTGTACCATATACAACACATTCTTCATTAACCTAAAGAGCCATTTCACCATGCAAAGAACCAAAGCATGAAATTGCTCTATATAGAACTCATGGTTCTAAATAGAACTATTGTCTTGACTTGACAACCCTTAAAGAACCATCTTGTTTAAGAGTGTAAATCAGGCGTTTATGCCGCTGCTACCAGTTTTTAGCTATGCCATCTACTTTTATCCATGTTTATAGATATCATACAGTGTCAGAAACCACATAAGCAAGTCTATTAGAGAAACTCCATATGGTTTGCATGCAGTAAGCGTAATGCTAATTAGCTTCCATTACTCGTTAGCTACGTTAGCTTTGTACCTCCAGTGCAAAACTGAACGATACTTCACTGAATTATTTATTCCTTTTCAATTTTGTTCTTGTACATTATTCAGATGTCAGAAGTCATCTGTATGCAGTTTATTCTTGTGGAGTGCTTTTTCAAGGTGTGGAGCTTTTAGAGACAAATCAGCCTCTTTAGCCCATTAAGCTGAGAGCAGGAGTTTTATCGTTTTGCTTTGTGTGAAGCGATGGCTGTCATAGGTGTCCTCTGAAGGTGAACTGCGATAAGACGCTAATAATCACACGTAGAGCTCATTTTCTATCATCACAGCACCTTTCCAGATGGATACATGGGGGCGTTTTAGCTGTGTTTAACACTAAATTTAGTTCTAAACACTAATGAGATTTCATTCAGCGCTTTTTTCCTTCCGCTTCTGTTATCTTCCAACTTCCTCAGTCTCGCCCCAGCTGGGTTTTCTTAAGGGGGGCATTGCATATGAAACGATGCATTAAATAAACAACTGATACTAAAACAGAAGCACAGATAGAAAAAAAAAATGGAAATGAGGAAAGGCAAGCTAAACACGATACAAACGCTTGTAGATTAGCGCCAGTAGTGAAAAAAAGGAAAAACAACTAAAACGAATACAAACTGCATGGAACAATGTGTCCCGTTATCACAGTCCAAGCTGAATAAACAAACAGTGAAAAATGGTTTTCGGGGTCCGTGGACTGCTCTAGCGGAGATGGCCCGGTCTTTCAGCTCCCCATCCAATAGGCTGCCTGTGCCTTAGAGCAGTGTTCCATAGCCAGCCATTATACCAGAGTTTCTGGTTCAGTCCACAGGAGAAGTCGGCAAAACAGCACATTGAAAAAACAACACCTGTTGGTTTTGTGTGGCTGTAGGCTTCCTTGTCCTCCGGTTGAGGTGGGGGGGGACATGTCCTGTTGCGAGACGCCTCTACTCTTCAGCTCAGTGCAATGGCTCACCACCTCCGCCCGGCTGCAGCTGGGCCCGCAGTAAAGCATTCTCGCTCTTCAGCTCGTCCACCTGAAACCACCAGCAATAGACCACTGTAGTCATGCATCAGCATAGTCCACGTTATTATGCCCATATTAGGAACTCCGGCTCTTAGCTCAATTTCTCTATAGCCAGAATTAACAGGGTTTTTTTTTTTAAAATCTCCTCTATCGCACCCTGTGGTAGAAAAAAAATGTTCAGAACCCGATACGTTTTGTCCTGTGTACATTTTTGTCCCAAATATCACTGGATTCTCTAAATTAGGAGGTTGTTAAAGAACCTTAATACTAATATTGGTACATGCGAGCTAAAGCTACTGCGCATCAATTTGATGTCACTAAGCTACACAACACTAAGGCGGGCTGTGGTGGTGCTCTGAGGAGCTGTGCTACCTTACCAAAATCTTCAACCGTAGCGCATAATTACACGTATACCTGTTAATAAAACATCTAGATAGGATATTTTGATAGGCTAAAACTCCTTATCAAAAATACTGCCAGTATTTAAACTATGAGGCTGAATTTAGTTTCTTTTTTTGCAGCTTCCTGTTTGAATTTTCCAATTCCACCTTAAAGTCTAATGACGTCAACTGAGTGAGCAGTCGCTTTAGCTTACATGTAGCAAATATTCATATTTTGACTCTTTGACGACCTCATAATTCAGAGGATCCAGTGGTATTCGAGAGAAGAACGTTCACAGGACAAAACGTATCGGGTTCTGAACATTTTTATCTATCACGGGGTGCGATAGAGGAGATTTTTCAAAAACCCTATTAAATCTGGCCAGAGAAAAATGGAGATTAGATCCGGAGTTCCTAATATGGGTATAAGAGCATGGTGCTGACTACAAAATAATGACACGACTACAGTGGTCTGTGGTTTAAACCTTTAGAAGTCTATTTAAAATGGACAATCTGGTCAAACTGAAAAATGTAACCATTACTATATCTGTCTACTTGCCTCCTACAGCAATGCTGCAGCAGTCTCTAAAGTGAGATAACTTGATTTAAAGACTTGAAAAAAAACCTTTCTGATGATGCACCTTGAAAGGAGGAAGGACTACAGCTATTTTTTTTTATTAGGGTGGGCTGTTTTGTTTTTTTTTAGCTGGTTAATTCAGAAGGAAGGTAAATAGCTAACATTATTGCCAGAAAATCTCATTTCAGCCTTGTAATTGTAGTAACTCTCTACAAAACATTGTTACTCAAAATAACAGAAATGACTGGTCAGTTAAGAAGGACAAGAAGCTAAAAAGCTAAAGTGGCTATCTAGACATCTTAACTTATTTTTTCTGGCTGAAAATGTAAAAAAAAAACTAGAATAAAAAGGTGAAATAAACATATAACTTTATACATGTTTTCTTTCTGATTTTGTTTGACGACTCAGGTAAGATCTACACTAATGCTAGCTCGCTTGTATTCATTAGCCTATGGATCACTGGCCAGCAGTCAGGATTGGTTGACACCAGGATTCCCAATAGTTATATGACATATTTGCGTAATGCATGCCGGGAATTGTAGTGAAAGACAAACAGAAACATGAAAATAATACATAATGAATATACATTATTATACATGAATTCTCTTAAACTGATGAGGCTGAGGGATACAATGCCATGCTACAAAATCCTACATAACATGCCAAATAACAGACCCAGTTTTAACCTAGAATGTCCCTTTAATACTAACACAGTTAAATAATTACATGCATAGTTATGTACCAAATTACGTTTATATACAATTTACTTTCTGCATTAACAGGTTCAAGTCTGCACTTCTGTCTTTCCCTTTCAGTGTCAATACATGACAAAAACTAGGGATCTACGTTGTATTGGCAGCAGGTATATTATTTCCTATAAACTGGAAAATGTCTTTTTCACTATTGGTTCGATATTGGAATTATAGCTAATAATTACAACCGATACTTGGCTAAGTTGTGCTGAATGCATGCACAAACATACACCTCCCAATACAAATGCTCTGGAGAAAAGTGTCTGCTAAATATGTAAATGTTTATAGTTTATATATAAATAACAGTCACATGATTTATCTATGCTATGACTAAAAAAAAGACTGTTAAATTATTGTCAAGACTTTTGCACAGTACTATATATAGACACAATCTAATAGTATATATGACAGTTAAGAATGGGTGACTGGACAAGATACTAACTGAACCATAAGAATGTTCAGTGAAGCTTAAAAAGAGTAAGTATCACAAATCTAGGCAGTAAATTGAACATGTTTCTCGCTCATGAGATTAATTATTGTACCTAAAACATCACAGATTATCCAGTCTATTTCCAGATGACTCTACTCCCTGTAGCTGGTCTTTTCTTGTGGAATTCTCTCAGGCCCCTGGCGGATCATTTTGCTTCCTTCAAGCACTCGTTTCTTAAAGCCTGTGTTCTCTGCGAGGCAGTTTTTTGGCAGAGATGAGCTAGTGGCAGGCGGCCTCTCCAGGCGGACGTACCTGCTGTCGAAGAATCTCGTTGTCCATCTGGACTCTCTTCACCTCTTTCAGGCTCTCCTGAAGCCTGTGGTTATGCTGCCGCAGCTCCTGGATGTAATCACATGCCTTGGACAGGATTCCTCCTTTACTCTGACAAAGAGAAAAACCGAGAGAGAAAAATGCAATTGTCAACGGTGTGATAGATTACACTGGTAGTGATTTAGATAGTAATACCACATAATTTTGATAATTGGCAATAATTTGGCTAATAACAATAATAATAATCAGACATTTAAATTCATAAGCAAGATCAGAAACCATTCCCTTGCAGCTGGTCTGGTGGCAAATCACTCAATTTGAGTGATTTTAACATGAAATCTAGTGCTTTCTTAGACTAACGTATAGTTCTAATTACTGTGGAATTATTCAGTTCATTGAGCTTAGTTCTATTCAAATATGTCATATGCCCCAATAATGACTTGTTTTCTAGGTATCTGGATTTTGAGACGTTTATTTTAATTAGAGGGCATTCTATATCCTTTGCCCATCATTTGTGTTCTCCTGGCTCCATAATAGCACCTAGTGCTTGGACCCCTAAGATTGCCACTTGCATTTAATTAGTAAGTGGTAGCTAAGCTCTCATAGGAGTTACAGTCCAATGAAAACGTTCTGAAAAATGTTTTAAACCAATTTCAGATGCAAATTACATAAAAGCTGATTGTCTTGGTCACTACAAATGATCAGTTACATGTTAACCTTTTACCAACTGCTGTTCGAAAACTATTGAAGAAGAAATCTGAGTATATGAAAATGAAACTAACTTCACTGCTCATGAAACATGGCTCTCTTTTCACTGTTCAAAATGGCAATTCTTCTGCGAAACGGCAACAAGTTAGTATGTATAATATCCTGTTGGTACCTCTGTTACCTGCCGAGTCAGTTTTTGTCCTGTTTTGCATTGTTTTGCATTACAAGTTGAATTTTACTCATTGTGAACCAACTATGACTCTGCAATCATGACTTTTGGTTTCAGGAATGCCCCATATTGTTCTTGCTTTGTTGGTTTAGCGTTTTTATGGAACACAGTACAGCTGCATATGGTGGAGTTAACAAGGCCGAATACCTACAGCTCAAAAGGTCCTATCAACTTTCAGATGGCGAGACTGTTGTTTGGCCTTCGACTTGCAAATACCCCCGAAATATTGATAAAAAACAATTAGAGCTGCAAACACTAGGCAGCTACATGACATTTATTTCAGAGGAAATTACACCGAAGCCTCAACAACTAAATATAATACAAACATTTTCAGTATTGTGTCCACTTTTTTCCTTCATCAAAGCTTCCATTGTTTTCTTGCTTTGAGTTTTTCAAAGAAATCTGCAATCTGCAGGGATATTCTTCCACACCTCTGAAGTTCAGTCTTAGAAGTTGGTTGCATTCAGTGATGTTGCAGTCTGGGCTCTGGGGTGGCCAGTCTATCTGACAACAGAAGCAGCTTGATTTTCTCTTCTCTCTCAAAGATGACAGCTGTCATCTGAAGGGGACAGTCTGGTGGTTAGGAGCCCCATTTTCTCTCTGTCTCTTTATCATCTCCAGTTTTGAAAAGTCCTGTATTTTTCCCACTTACTTTCGCTTCCTTATGTAAGTGGATTATCTTTTATCTTAATCGCCTTAGGAACATCTTCTGAAAAAAGTGAATAACTTATACTTAATGATCGTTTTGACTGGATATTAAATAAATGAGGGGGGTGGTTTCAGACTTTTGCACAGTACTGTATATGTTAGCCCTACATAAGAAGAGTAATGGGGCGATGACCTTGCTTCAGTGTATTAAGTCTACAGCACTACCTACTGTTTGTCTCGGGCATCATTTGCAAGTGTGTATTTGAACAAAGAGCATCAGTCAGCCATTCAGTGACTAAGTAAGTGACAGCAACTTTGATTGGCTGCAAAAAATGAATTGCAACCTAAAGGCAATGCTTCATTCCCTCAGTTATCACAGGGTATAAGTGATGATACGCTGCAAGTTGCAGATCCTGTAATCTCCCTCCTGAGTTTTTCCCATGTTATTGTCGCTATACTACCATTAGCAAACTGCCTCTAAAGACTATATTTAGAACTACTCTCAAGCTCCAGTGCTTCAGATTATTTAATGTGGGTTTTTAATCGCCGCATGATCTCCTCTGCTTTGCTTTCTGTTAAACAATTCGTAACTTGCTCCATCGGCAACAACAGAAGCACTGACCTGTTTTACTATGGTATTAAAGAAAGCTATGTGTCTCATGTTCTATCACCCTTGGGGCAATCAGACCGCAACTGTGTGTGCTGAAAATACCCCACGCTTGTTCACGGCGGGCTATAATAACAAAATCAGTGCAGGTCTGGTCTCACGAGGCCTATGAGAAGCTGAAAGGGTGCTTTGATTGCACCAACTCAGACTATTTTATGTGAGGGTAATAATGTAGATGGTATATTCGAGTAGGAAGTTATATATTTCTGTGTATATGCTACGATTCCTAGTAAAACTGCAAAGTGTTTCTCTAATAATAGGCCATGGGTGACGAGAGATGTTCAGATTGCTATCAATAGGAAAAAGGCAGTGTTTGCCAGCAGGAATAAAGGGAGGATTAAAGCTGCACAGAAGGATCTGAAAAGGGCTATCAGGAAGGAAAAGGGGGATTATAAACAGAAAGTAGAGGAGGAAACTATAAGACAGTCATAGCAGAGCAGTGCAGCAGAGGCTAAAACTCATCACCGGCTGTGGAGGCACCAGCATGGACCTACAGAGGGGGCAATTACTCCAAAATAAGGCCAATGAGTTCTCTGCCAGGTTTGATGAGCAGGACATTTCGACAGAGCATGCACAGGCTTCCCTGTCTCCATCTCAGAGAAAGCTTGATAGTTCAACGTTCTCCTGCCATTATCACTGCTGGCCAGTGGTCAGCATGACTTTAGGGAGATTTCAAAGAAGGAGGGCAGCATGTCCTGATGACATACACACTTTATAAACCTGTGCTGATAGTGTTAAGAGGTTCATTACATTTTTTCTTCTCATCTGTGTCTAAACTATCAAAGATGTCCGTAAAAAAAAAGTATGTCTATAATCTGAATGTCTTAAGAAGCCCGCCCACGAGATGTTTTTCCAGCAGCTGCAACCTCAACCTTGTCCTCGTCTGGCAGGTAAAAGGCTTTTTTATTATATTTTCAATACATAGTGGTCTGCTATCTATGAGTGTTTGCCAGTTTTCAGACATTACTGTTAAGCATAGCATATTTATGAGCCTACATTGCTACAGTGCTTGTTAACTAGCAATAAAAGGACATAAATTCTACACTTTTCTTGTATCATTTCCCCCTTGAAGTCAACTTACGATGTTTGTGTGGCTTTATGCACCAAAAGAGTTGTATTTAATTTCTTCATGGACAGCAATTCTAGGACTTCAGGGGTCTGCATTTTAAGTCAAAGAGCTTTGTTATTATCTCACAATATCTCCAAATAAAGAGGAAAATTTATTAAGCATCAACCACTGATATACAAGTATATGCAGAAGTTTGAATAGTCAAATCACGTTTTGTTGATTTTCTAAGTGAAAATAAGTTAACACATCCCAAATTCTAGTACACAATTTCCATTTGTTAGAAACAGATAACTTGTACTCCGACTCACTGGCCATTTTATTAGAAACACCAGCCTTGTACTTCCACTCACTGGCCACTTTATTTGAAACACCTACCATGTACTTCCACTCACAGGCCACTTTATTGGAAACATCCCCCTCATACTTCTACTTACTGGCCACTTTATTGGAAACACCTACCTCATACTTCCACTCACTGGCCACTTTAGTGGAAATATCTCCCTCATACTTTTACTTACTGGCCACTTATTGGAAACACTGTTGTCATACTTCCATTCACTGACCACTTTATTAGAAACACCTCCCTCATACTTCCACTCACTGGCCAATTTATTATAAACACCCATCACCCAAAAATATCCAGACAAGAGTGAATCTTGGTCAGAAACTTGCATGGTGGGGCTACAAATGAGGGGTTTCTAATAAAGGTCAGTAAGAGCATAACCTTGACTTTGCGTATTATGGAATGTGTTGAAATAGTAGAGCCTCCAGCTATGCGAGTTTATCCATTCCAGGATCTTTCAGTTTGCTTATAGAAAGTTGGTGTTGATCATGCACTGTTAGACAGCATCTGTATGATTTGAAGAGCTAGTTCTGTTCGAATGGCATTTTCTGCTTCAAGCCTGTTAATACTATTCACCTCCTGGCACTAAAATTGATGAAGCATAATCTCCACAGTTCTACTACACCTTGGGCTGAGGATTATCTTATCCCCATACTAGTATATTAGACTTTACAATAGGGTTTCCGATGGTATTCTTACACAGCATGCTCCAGCGTACAGCTTTATCTGCTCTTCTGAGTATTTTGAGCATTGAGTATACAGCTGACTGTAGTGCTATATACTGAAGGGCAAGGACCAGAGGAGCTGAAGTGGAGTGATTTGTCAGCTGGTGGTGGATAATCACCTGAATCTTAACAGAGGTGGAACCAAAGAGTTAGTCACAGACTTGGAGAACAGAAAGATGCAGCTAGAGAAGTTATTATTTAAAGGTCGCCGAGGTTCAGACTGTTTCCTTTCACAAATATAAGGGTGTTCTTACTGATATAGGCATGAACTGGAGCGAGAATACAAAGGCTGTACTTAAAAAAGCTCAATGCAGGTTGCCTTTCCTTAAGAAATGTATGTCTTCACAGCTTCGCAAGAAACTTTACATTGATGTTTTCTACTGAAGCGTCTTCGTCAGTGTCTTATTCTGGACAGGGTTGATGCTATTCTACTCTTGGACACTGTATACTGTGTTTAAGCTGTACAAATTGTTAAGGAAGTGATATTTGGGGTTTGCATATCTCCAAAATAAGGCCATGACATGGATGCACAATCAGCAATCGGCAATTTATTAGTATTTTCGCCAATCTGTGTTATTGTGATGTAAATGATGAGTGAAAATGTATATATATATATATATGTGTGTACAGGGTGTCCCAAAAAAACTGACATCGTTTCGTAGTCTAATAACATAGCCAATTCTCCCTCAAATGATGAGGACCCCCACAGGACCACAGAGCAGGTATTATTTGTGTGGTGAATCATTCTCAGCACGGCAGTAACACTGATGTGGTGATGGTGTGTTAATGTGAGTTGTGCTGGTACAAGTGGATCAGACACAGCAGTGCTGCTGGAGTTTTTAAACCACTCACTGTCCACTCTATTAGACACTCCTACCTTGTTGGTCCACCTTGTAGATGTACAGTTGTGTTGGTCATCCTCTGGATATTTTCGGTTGGTCAACTATTCTATAATCCAGCAGTGACACTGAGGTGTTTAAAAACTCCAGCAGCACTGCTGTGTCTGATCCACTCAGACCAGCGCAACATACACTAACACACCACCACCATGTTGTGTACTTAGTTAAGCAGCCAGTGTGTGTGCGTTTGGTGAGTGTGCAAATACAGCGGGATATTGAGTCATTCACCCCCAAAAACCTAAAGAGTGCCTAGCTGGAGAAAAGCTGTGGTAGTGAAACTGCACAGAAGAGTCTGAAAACTTTTGCTATTGTGAAACTGCATATAACAGTAGGGATTCTAAGCTGCAGGGTCGCTACAGCAACCAAAAAAACTGAAAAGTTCTTTTCCTGTCACAGGGCTGCCAGATTTGTGCTTTTCCCAACAAATACAGCCGGTTTAAAAGTGAAGTGGGGGTGGATTTTATATAGTTGCGGGGTGCATTTTCTAAATGTGGCTGTGGAAAAAGATCTGAATTGTCTCATGAAAATATATTGATCACTGTGTTAAATAGCTGGCAACTCAAGGACACACAGGCACAAAGAGTCAGAAGAGCAACGGAGGAGTGCGGTGTGATCAGAGGCGCTGAATACATTATTCAAAAAACAGATTTCTGTAAGGCGACACTACCAACAATTAATAAATGAGCAAGTGATTTGAGTTGATATAAGGCTTGTCAGGTGTGGAGATTATTTTAATATGTTTTTAATAAATGTGTTTTTTTAAACTGTGTTTCAGACGTTTACTTTTGCACTTCTGAGTGAAGGAAAATCTACAGATATCCTTTAAAATCAGCCACTTTGTTCAGTAAAGATATAATTCTTTAAAGAGCAGGAAATTCTTACTTGTAATTGGGTGATGGAATTTGCGTTTTTATAATTTTTGGGGGGGATTTTCATTTTTATTGATTTTTGCGGCTTATTTCAGAGTATTTTGCTGCGTAACACTTGCGACTCCTTGTCTGTAAATATCTTGTGCTTTAGTGCTGCTCTGTACACGGTCTATGTGAAATCTCTGACTTATTGGCATTAGCACTGCAATCAAAAGCAACATGCAAAGGTTAATTAAAAATATTTTCACTCAACAGCAACACTATCAATGAACATTATGAGCAGATCACACTCTTCCACACTTTTCCAGTGCCAGAGTGAAAATGGTACAACTTACCCAATGGGTTTCCATGCAAGGTTAACTGTAACAGACCGAGGGGCTGGTATGCTAAATATTACAAGTCGTATTCAAATGTTTGGGCGCTCTTGGTTTTGTTGATTTTCTAGGAGAAACTAAGTTTCGGAACAGAACATACTTCTTCACTTTTTAACGCATGCTTACTTTTTGTTGAATTTAACATATTAGGAAAAATTAAACAAACTATAGCACATTTTATACATAATATACACAAATGTATTGGTACACATTATTGAGTTCAGGTGTTTTAGCCACAATCATTGTTAACAGGTGGATAAAATTAAGCACATAGCCTTGCAGTCTCAATAGACAAACACTGGCAGTAGAAAGGGTCGAACTAATAAGCTCAGTGACTTTAAACATGGCACTGTCATAGGATGCCACCTCTGCCACAAGTCAGTTAGTGAACTGTCTGTCCCGTTAGATCTGCCCCGGACAACTGTAAGTGCTATTATTGTGAAATAGAAGTATCTCGGAGCAACAGCAGCTTAGCCACAAAGCACAAACTCACAGAGCGGGGGCCGCAGAGTGCTTAAGCTCACAGTGCCTATCTTCTGTTGAATCACTCATTAAAGAGTTCCAAATTGTCTTCACAAAATGGGTTTCCATAGCTGAGCAGCTACACACAAGCCTTAAATCAAAATGCACAATGCCAAGCGTCGGATGGAGTGGTGTAAAGCATGACGCCGCTGGACTCTGGAGCAGTAGAAACGCATTCTGTGGAGAGAAAATCACGCCTCTCTATCTGGCAGTCTGAAGGACGAGTTTGGCGAATGCCAGGAGAACGTTACCTGCCTGACTGCATTGTGCCAACTGTAAAGTTTGGAGGAGGAGGGATATGCTATGGGGTTGTTTTTCAGGCTTGGCCTAGGTCTCTTAGTTCCAGTAAAGGGAAATCTTGATGCTTCAGTGTACTAAGAGATTTTGGACAACTGTATGCTTTCAACTTTGTGAGAACAGTTTGGGGAGGCCCTTTTCTGTTCCAGCATTACTGAGTCCCAGTGCACATAGCAAGGTCCATAAAGGCATGGCTGGGTGAGCTTGGTGTGGAAGAACTTGAATGGCCTGCACAGAGCCCTGACCTCAACCCCATCAAACAACTTGAACTAGAAAGGAAATTGTGAGCCAGGCCCTCTCATCCAACATCACTGTCTGACCTCACAAATGCTCTTCTGAATGAATGGGTAAAAGGTCCCACAGACACTCTCCAAAATCTTGTAGAAAGCTTCCTAGAACACTGAAAGCTGTTATAGCTGCAAAGGGGGACTAACTCTATATTAATGCCTATGGATTTAGAATGGGATAAAAGCTCATGTAGGTGTAATGTCTAGGTGTCCCATACTTTTGTCCATATTGTGTATGTTATGTTTTTATTTTTTCTGGTATATGAAAGTCAGCGATTAAATAGAAATTGAGCACTACATTAGGAGAAAATTGCCATATTTGAGTTTTTTAACTTATTTTCACTTAGAAAATCAATAAAATGTCATTTGACCAGGAGTGTTCAAACTTTTGTATTCAATTTTCTTCAGATATCATCATATTTTGCTCATCAAGTTTATATTTTGTCTTTATTTGTGCTCGATATAAAGTGCTGCTCACCGCTCCAGTCTTAGTGCTGTCCATGTTGCAGTCAGGGATGATTTTAGACAGAGTCACGATCCAGTTGTTGATTTTGTCTCGTCGTCGCCTCTCCACTGCAGTGGACATTGTAAGAACATAAGAGCAAAGCATGAGGGTTTAAGCTCAATGTTTAAATGTAGAGTCAAAGACATGACAAATGGCAAAGAATTCAAAGTCAATCCACTCCGCCCTCTAGTGGCAGACTGAAGGCTTTACAGTCAGAGACTTCAAAAGGCATTTTTCAGCCTTGATGTTTATGGAATGAACACATATTTGGTGTGACCTCATTGCTCAGATGTTGTGAGTATGAAATAAAAATGTGTCACAAGTGTGGCATCAAAACAACATCAGAACACACTGACTTGCCTTCGTTGTGCTGCGCCCTCCTCCTTTCATCTCTCGGGGTCCGCGGGCCCTCCATCTTTCTGCAAGAAAAGAGGGGATAGGAAAAGTCAGCCATTCTTTATTGTGACCTTTCATTACACAGCGATGTGTTTATATCACAAGAGCAGAACATGGAGAACGGCGCTGAGCTATTCACCCCTATTCACAGAGGCATTAAAACCGCACAGGTTTGGGTCTGATCCGCGGCTTTAGAAAAGCCTGCAATCCGCTCCGGATCACTGGGGTGTTTATTTTAAAGGAGCGGCTGATCTGAGGGGTTTATGAAGCCACTCTCCGGACCATCAGGAGGCTCCATCCGTATGCAGCCCTTCCACGCGGCCCAGGCGCCGCCAGACAAGGCTCAAGACAAGGCTCAAGTTCTGAACTGGCAGATCTCTCTCTCAGCGTCTCTGTGGAGTCCCTTCTGTGAAACTTGCCAGTGACGTGATCATTTATGTATTTCTATCACATTATGTTTTATTGATGCTGTAGTTCACTTCTGTTCAAAGGTCTGGAATCAATGCTGTCAATAATATACAGTCAATACAGCAGCAGATAAATGTATAAAATGAATCTAATATGTTAGTATTTTACAACTATAGGTCACAAATACTTCATAGAAATTTGTAAGAAAGAAATGTAGATAATGAACTTAATGAGCTCAATTTTGTTAGAACGTCATTCAAGATACTAATTTTAATGATATGCAGAATGAGCTTTTAATAAAATTGAAATTCAGAATTAACATCTTATAAAATTAATATTTTGAATAAAGTTATAATAAAATTCATTCATCAGAATGAAGTTATAATAAACATAATATCGAATATGAATTTCAAATAAATTGTATACATATTATATGCAATTTAATAATGTCCCTAAATATCTACATAATGTAACAAATAATAACAGAAAAACAATACTTTGATGGGGTCTAAGACATATTAATATGTTAATTTATAATATAATAATAATAATATATTTTATGACAACTGATTCCAAACTTTTTGAGTGATAATTTTGTATTATATTTTGCATAATTTTCTATTCCTTAGAAACATTCACAACATTATGTTATGTGTATTTTATACATATTTTACAGAGCCTTGCTGGTGACATCGTGTATAAATAAAAAGAATGTATATACAGTGGTGTGAAAAAGTGTTTGCCCCCTTCCTGATTTCTTATTCTTTTGCATGTTTGTCACACTTAAATGTTTCAGATCACTAAACAAATTTAAATATTAGACAAAGATAACACAAGCAAACACAAAATGCAGTTTATAAATGAAGGTCTTTATTATTAAGGGAAAAGGAAATACAAACCTACAGGGCCCTGTGTGAACAAGTGATTGACCGCCCCCTTTAAAACATAAATTAACTGTGGTTTATCACATCTTTGGAAAGGTGTTCAATTTCCCTAGCCACACCCAGGCCTGATTACTGCCACACCTGTTCTCAATAAAGACATCACTTACATAGGACCTGCCTGACAAAGTGAAGTAGACCAAAAGATCCTCAAAAGCTAGATATCATGCTGCAATCCACAGAAATTCAGGAACAAACGAGAAACGAAGTAATTGAGATCTATCAGTCTGGAAAAGGTTATAAAGCCATTTCTAAAGCTCTGGGACTCCAGCGAACCACAGTGAGAGCCATTATCCACAAAGGGGCGAAAACATGGAACAGTGGTGAACCTTCCCAGGAGTGGCCAGCCGACCAAAATTACCCCAAGAGCACAGCGACGACTCATCCAAGAGGTCACAAAAGACCCCACAACAACATCCAAAGAACTGCAGGCCTCACTTGCCTCAGTTAAGGTCAGTGTTCATGACTCCACCATAAGAAATAGACTGGGCAAAAATGGCCTGCATGGCAGAGTTCCAAGACGAAAACCACTGCTGAGCAAAAAGAACATAAAGGCTCGTCTCAGTGTTGCCAGAAAACATCTTGATGATCCCCAAGACTTTTGGGAGAATACTCTGTGGACTGAAGAGACAAAAGTTGAACTTTTTGGAAGGTGTAGTGTCCCATTACATCTGGCGTAGAAGTAACACAGCATTTCAGAAAAGGAACATCATACCAACAGTAAAATATGGTGGTGGTAGTGTGATGGTCTGGGGCTGTTTTGCTGCTTCAGGACCTGGAAGACTTGCTGTGGTAAATGGAACCATGAATTCTGCTGTCTACCAAAAAATCCTAAAGGAGAATGTCCGGCCATCTGTTCGTGACCTCAAGCTGAAGTGCACTTGGGTTCTGCAGCCGGACAACAATCCAAAACACACCAGCAAGTCCACCTCTGAATGGCTTAAGAAAAACAAAATTAAGACTTGAGTGGCCTAGTCAAAGTCCTGACCTGAATCCGATTGAGATGCTGTGACATGACCTTAAAAAGGCGGTTCATGCTCGGAAACCCTTCAATGTGGCTGAATTACAACAATTCTGCAAAGATGAGTGGTCAAAATTCCTCCACAGCGCTGTAAAAGACAGTTATCGCAAACGCTTGATTGCAGTTGTTGCTGCTAAGGGTGGCCCAACCAGTTATTAGGTTTAGGGGGCAATCACTTTTTCACACAGGGCCCTGTAGGTTTGGATTTCTTTTTCCCTTAGTAATAAAGACCTTCATTTATAAACTGCATTTCGTGTTTGCTTGTGTTATCTTTGTCTAATGTTTAAATTTGTCTGGTGATCTGAAACATTTAAGTGTGACAAACATGCAAAAGAATAAGAAAACAGGAAGGGGGCAAACACTTTTTCACACCACTGTATATATACCCTGGACACCTTGGACAGGTCGCCAGTCCATCACAGGGTTAAATGTTAAACAACATACTGAATTATCTATTTATAGTTATCTGCATGAGACTTCAAATACGAGGCATTTACAACTTCATTATTGATTTCTACAGCTTTCCCTGTGATTTTAGAATCATCTAGAACGCTGCCCATCATTCTGGATTAAACCAACATTTCTTCTTTTTTTGAAATCTGTAAATTTGTACAGTAGAAGCATCTTAATACAATCATATTATACATCTACCTGCAACATATTTGAAACAAATACTGAAAACTGTGATTCCAAACTTTTGAATTGTGATTTCAAACTTCTGAACACTAGTGTGTGTGTTCATATATATCCGCGTCTTCATTGTGTATTTGGTGAAGATAGCGTACTTTTTAAAGATAGCACATACTGAAAATGACCTGTCCCCCCAGCGCTGGCTGAACTCGTCCTGTTATAAACTGCAGCGCTGTGAGCCAGATGCTGTCTGAGATGAGGCCCAGATCTGCTCTAATGGCACGACTCTGCTGGCAGGGCGTCTTCCCCCAGGTCTACTTTAATTAAGCCGCCGCTCTGCCGGCCCCGTGAGGGGAGGACGGAGCCGGGCACGCTGCACTAAAACTACCAGAGGAGAAAAACCTCACTTCTGCTGAGCCCCGGCCAAAGACTTCAATAACGGCTTAGATATTAGAGATGCGCCCTGAAAGCGTTTGTATTTTGAAAAGTAAAGGGCAGGAAAACGGTCTGTCTGCATCCTGTGGCTAGTTATATCAATGATAGAAAAAGTCCAGGCCAGAGATAAACGAAAAACCGCTGAGTCTTAGAAGTCTAGAGTTATTATTGTCATAAATGTATAATTACATTTACAATTAATGACACAGCTATCCATGTAATGCAGTGGGGAATCTTCAGGGCTTTCAAGGCTCTCAAAGAAGACCTAATTAAAACTAAATAAATAAATGCATGTCTGTAAAGTTATCAAATCAGGGTTTTCTTCTCTGTTGTATCTAGACAGACAGCCAAGCAAGCACTCTCATTGGTTAGGACATAACTGGAAACTGACAGTGAAATCAAACACGTTTTGATTTACAACAGACCAATTCCGTGAGAAAAAACATCATTCTAGTCCTTCTGGCAGTAGTAGACATGTCACTGACTGTGAGCTGTAGTCTAACCAGGTTCCAGTTAGTTGTAAGGATTGGAAAACAGCGGCAGCAGCTCTATACTAGGACCCTTTACTGAAAGAGTCACTGTAAAACTGTGACTAGGTAAAATATGTTCATGTTTGTTACAATATATGTTAATGTCTGGCTGGAATTAAACGGCATGGATTTTACCAGATTCAAATGTCAGTGAGCAAAACAAGTTTCTGCAAATCACCAAGCTTGGTGCTAACATACAACTAGAGTCCCACAGTGATGCTAATTTTGCAGTTAGCGTTACTGAAGAGTTGTTTCTTCCTCGTTCTTGACTGAGTTTTAACATTTATGACCCGAACTGGAGGACCAGGTTTGGTTCTGCACTTTGTTCTACTTACAAACACAGACATGGTATGGACTGAAAGTTTAGAATCTGCATTTTCCACATCATTTCTATACTAGTTTGGAAGATTTACGAGTGAGAAATCATTCAGCATATTAATTTGGAGCAATAACTGCAACTTCTAAAGGTTAAAGGGGAATTACGGAGATTTTTATAAATTTATGCATAAATTTTTCCATAATTCAGTTGATGTAGGTCATTCAGAGAGGTTTGATGTGAAACTGTTCACTGTAGAGAAACTTACTGACTCAGATTTCTTTATAGTGGTGGTGATAGGAACCAGGGGTCGTCATGTCTTCAAAATACAACACATATATACAGCACCTACACATGTCTTCTATAATTTCAGATGGGTTGATGATGGTAAAATAGTGAGAAATAAAAAAAAAAATTAGGTTTTCTTTGGGGAATATTTTGTCTTATAAAATCCTGCTTGCACCTCTCCACCATGAGCAGAAAATAAAGGTCTTGGGCATCAGGCAGTGTATTCATAACCATATTTTATAATAACTTTATGAGGGAGCTTTAAGAGGCATTAAACTCTTCAGACGTCTGGTTCCTATCACCACCACTGTGAACAGATCGGACTTATTGCGTTTCTCTAGAACAAAGTATTTCACATCAAACCAATGACTTTGTTTATATCTTTACCATTTAATATGCTGAAATAAAAAAAAAAAATCTGTGCAATTCCCCTTTCACATCAGTATGTATTAACAAATAACTGTATACAGACAGTGGGGAAAACTACAATGTGAAACTGGAGGGCAAATATTGTAATAATGGTACTAAATGTACAAGGAAATTTCACCTAAAAGGCAAATTTTAATATCAAGTGTTCTCCATCTTGGTAAACAGTAGCAGTTGAGAGTAATTATCTCTCAGCACATCAGAGACAGACGAGGCAAATATAAAAAGGATTTTCAGATGAAATGTTCTCTTCAGATGTTAGAGAGTAGGAGGTTGGTGTCTGCGCTAAAGAGCGACAAGCTCAATTGATTTATTGAATGTACGGAGGTGTGAATGTTCTCACCCGTTTAAACCTTCATGCTGCTGTGCGCCATAATCATTCCTGCATGCAAGAGGGGAAACGGGTTTTCAGACATTTTTAGCAAGATTACAATTAACTAATGAGTGTCTGATAACAAATATTAAGTTAAATCAGCTGTTTAGATGTTAAATAAGCATTACACAAATTTCCTGCCACCGTAAATGTAGCTGATCAGCCCAAGGTTTGTTTCTTTACTTTTGCAAAGGCTAACACAGCAAGTGATAGAAGTTTGTGGACACCAATGAGCATTGCACAAAGATTAAATGACATGATGTGCATTTTTCATCCATATACGTGAGAAATTATTTTCATAATAAATTATCAGATAAATGACATACAGTCACGTACACGTTTGAACAACCCCTGTCAAATTAGACTTTTTGTTGATTTTCTGAATTCTAAGTTCTCCTCTACAGAGAAAACACTTTTTCTGCAGATGTTACTGCATAATGCAGAGTTTAACATATGAAATATGCCATAACTTTTTGGAGAGACTACATTTCATGTTTAATTTTTATTCCTGCCCCCCACAAATGTTCAATTTAGCAAATAAACAGTAATTGTGCAAAATAGGTGAAGTAGTGTGTTCTCCGTAGAGTATATGTAGTTTTTTCTACTTAAAAAAATCAACAAAACATGTAATTTGACTGGGGCACACAAACCTTTGCATATAACTGTATATCACATTGCTGTGCAATGATTTCTTCATGTGAACACAGTTTTCAGTGCATCAAAATGAAACTGATTTAGCAAAAAAACTAAAAATGTCATGCGGTGTGACCATCCAACCACGTATGTAGATTAAGTTAATGATCAAAAAGGCTAAATAATCATTTACAATTCTAAATCATTCTTTTTTGTATGTCTGAAACTTGAACCAAACGGGGCAAATGTCTCTCCGCAAAACTTTTGTCTGCAAATTCAGATTTCCCCAAACGTCACACAGCATAACTGACAATAAAGGACTTTTATTCTGTCATGCTTTTAAGAAAGCATCGGCAGTGTATTGCACCATAAAGAAGACCCAAGTGTCCTTCACAGTGCACAACCAAAGTCAGTAGACTTTTTTTGTCAGTAGACACATTTTTGAGTGTGTGTTTCGGCTACTTCAGTTTGCTGAGTCAGGTGGGGCAACCTGAGCAAAATCATGAACGTGTTATTATTATATTGTTTATTTATTTGAAAACAATTAATAACCTTGAGGTCAAGAACAAAGGTTTATATGGGTGTCCAAGTACAAAGACTAGTTTTTACATGCATTTAGTCATTAATAACTAAAAATATGTTTATTAATGTTTAGTTGCACCACATTTTCCGAGTTGTTCAGTAATCTCTAAGACTTGCTTAAGTGGTTTCTGACACTGTACAACATCTAGTAGCACTGGAAAAAGTACATCTAAAAACAACTGCAGCCACTTTGAAGTATAAATTTTGTCTGTATACATTTGAAACGTGTCTTGACTGACGAGTCTAAACTGGCTAAATGTGATTTTTCACCAAACGTTTCCTTTAAGATTAAAGAAAAACATCTGCTAAAATGCTACGATGATATTCTAACAGGACAGCCTGTTTGGGTGAAGTATCCTTTTCATGAAATCCTCATTCTCGGAGTAAATTCAGCACAAACAGTATGAATAATTTAGACAGACATGAATAATTTTGTTTTGCATCTGCCGGTGGCGTTTAAGTATTTATTCTTCCATTAAACAAGCTGTAACTGAAAGAGTAGACAAACCAGTTGAAAAGCCACAGACTTGGACAAGAAACAAAGCACTGTTGGAATAAGAGTTCAGTATTTTTTCAGTACTACAATGAAGTAAACATTAGTATATATCGTCGCTGTCGTGCAAAAGCCTTGTATCCATTTTGGTTGTTTACTTTTTTGCATAATTTGAAAACTCCAGTTACCCTTTGTATTGTGTACAAATTTTATGGTCAATAGACCAACAGACATAGTCCAAAATTACTTCCATCACAAGTTAAGAATGTTCTTTCCTTCTCCTGCGAAGTCACCATTTTGGAGATTAGAGGTTTTGCTACAACAGCGACGATATAAATCATACTTTTTACAAAATAAGGTATAATCCATTTATATTTGTTAGAAACACAGCAGGTTTCTCATCTAGTAATTGGTGTTCCGTCTCTTTTCAGTGATTCAGATCAATTGACCATTTGCAAAAGTCCCACCTCTCTTAATTACTGTTGCTAATTCTGACTAACTTTGAGCTCAAGCTACCTGGTAGCATCTGGATCACTTGTGCTAACAGAATAAGTTAAGCAGCACAAAGGAAATTGAAAACCATATGGAGGACCACGTTTGAAACATTTTCTTATTCAACAAGGACACACAGGGTCACTGACGTAAAGCACTGCTCACATTAATCACCAAAAATTTATTGTGCTAGTAGCGCCCCCTTGCGGAGAATCCTTAGGCTGCTTACTTGCAAAACCAGATCTAAATTCCTTAGCAAAGCCGACACGATTCAGTAACCGCTATGAAGTATTCAGTAACTACACTCAAAAGTACACTACAAAGATCATTTTTCAAGGGTTCTTTAGTGAAGAAAATGGTTCTATATATAATCATGAACACTCAAAGAACGCTATGCATGATTAAAGGGTTCTTTGCATCGTGAAATGGTTCTGGATGGAAAATGTGCTGTAGCTCTATAAAAAGGGTTCTGCTATTGTTACAATAGCAGTACAGTAACCCCAATAAAGCTAACCTTAGAGTCAGTGTAAGTCTGCCTATTAATAGTGTCAACACTGAGCTGGGAGTTTGATCTTCCATTGAGTTTAATCCAACACTTTCTCAGCTTCAGGAATCAAACAAAAACAGCTCCACATTCCAGATGATCATGATAGCACGAGTCAGGTATTATATTCCTCAGTAACACCTTTCCACCACTGGTTAACCCAATGATTCTGACGAATTTACTGCCACCACCGTTCTCACTGCAGCTTTGTTCTGATGAGTATGTTCGTGTGACATAGGAAGGAACATTCAGAGACTTTTCTGACTGGCTGAGAGACGTATCAATCAATTTTGCAATTGGCTCAAGTCTGACCAAACTTCTCCTTTAAAATCAACTGTTGCAATCAAAGACACACATGATGATAATTTATTTTCAGCACTTCTGCTTTTTGTGCTGTGAAGAATTAACTGCAAATCAAGCCTACCAATCACAGCTCATTCAGATCACATGACCCAGCCAGCATGATCTATGGTCGCACCACATGACACATATGTTGTGTACTTATGTTAACTTATGTTACCATGCAACGTATGAAAACACATTGGTGAAACCTTGGCGTGATGTGATTAAAGACTGGTGTTTTTCCTAAAGTACTTGTTTGCTTGGATCACATGAATGCCTGATTGTTGTTCCACAAAAGCAGGATTTCTCAGTTAAACGTCTAGCTTATCCATTAACATCAATGTACACTGTTAATGAACGCATCACTTTTGAACCCCTCAGAAACAGCTGTGTGATACTGCAGCTATTCTCTTTAGCACCCCCTTAGGGCTGGTACTCACACTGCGTACGGATGAGTGCGTGGAGCTATGGAGCGTGGAGCGCCTGGCTGCAGAACATCAGGGGTGGTCATCATCACGTAAAACTGGCCTGAGAGAGAGAGAGACAGAGAGATCATTAGCCCAAAAGGGAAGATTGCAGTGAAGCAACTGTTAGGCCTAGAAAACAGATCTAAATCCCTCAGCAAAGCAGAGAAAATTCTTTCAGATCTTAAGCACCCACTTTGCAGGTTTCCCTTCCCAGCCTTTCACAATGCTAGCCTGGTGGGTGTAAGCCTTTGTTACTTGTTAGCAACATTAGCTTCATTGCTCCAGTGCAAAACTAAAGAAGCAAATTTGACACCAAACATGTCTTGGCTGACTACACTTGGAGGAAGGGGAAAACAGTGTAATATTTTGGCTGCATTATTCCTTTAAGTTCCCATGTCCTTTGTATTTTTGTTTATTCCCTGAGGTCCACTTATAAAAATGACCATTTTCCAAACTCTCTTTATCTCTTACCCTGCATTCACACCGGCAATGACTTTTCACCTCGTCACCCAAATCGCTGATTGCTCATCGCCTGTGGGCATTTCTGAGCTCAAACTGACCTTTATTTGCCATAGTTTCACTCATGCCAGGCAAAAAACAGATGCGTTCCCGCTAAAAATAAAAATCCTGGTGAGAAACTGTGCGTGCCAGAGGTGTGAACAAGTCACTAAGTTGCAAGTAACAAGTATGTCTCAAGTCTTCACGGTCAAGTCCCGAATCAAGTCCCAAGTCAAGGTAGTCGAGTCTCGATTCAAGTCCCAAGTCAGTACAGGCAAGTCTCAAGTCGAGTCCCAAGTCAATGATCCTTCAGCTAATTTAAGGCCATAACACTGAATAATGGTAACAGTACTATAAACCTTTAATGACAGCATGTTAGCAGCGTATGGCTGTGCACTAATTTTTTAGAATTTTTCTTTTTTACCCTTCCAACTAAAATACAAAATCCATGGTACAAATATAACCATGACAGACATACTGGCAACACAAAGAGTAGTGCAACTACATATGAAAAGAATTTTAAAAGTACTACTGAGCTTAATAAAAAAAAAAACACAACTTTATATTTGCAGACAATTTTTGATGATTTTTGGGAACGTTGGGTGCGCAGGATTAAAATAAAACCTAGTTCAGCACTAAAACTAGTTCAGCCAACTAGAAACAACCGCTAGTTTGAATCAAATTTAGATGACAACAGAAACCAAAACACCAGCTTCTTATTTGAATTTTCCGTTAAATGGTGCAGTAGATACCTTCCGGCGCCTAACTGCCACACCATTTAAAGTAGAACAACAAATTCCAATATGAAGCTGTCAAAACCCTCATCAACTTCAGCCTTGTGGTGAAAGTTCGGGTTGTTTTATCTACAGAGGCTGTTAAAATTGGTCAAACAGAGAGAGCTGTGTTTCTTTTGTTTTGCTATCATGATGAAAATGGTCAGTTCACCTGGTATGTTTCTCCAGTAAGACTGGAGTTTAAGTGCTGAGCGAGTGTGCATTGATAATGTCGATGCTTCACTTATTTCCAGCTTATGGAGGTGAACTTGAGCTCTAACGCTTCGCTTGTCTTCCCCAAATAAAATAAACAGAGTATAAGCACAGTAACAGACAGTGACGACGGTGCTGTTTACACGGCAGGAAACAAATTCACTCACATGAAAAGTCTTCCACTTTGAGTCTCCAAATCCAAAGCAGAGTCCCAATCATTGGTGTTGAAGCCAAAGTCGAGGCCCAAGTCTTACCCAATTTTCTCGAGTCGAGGCTAAAGTCATCAAATTCGTGTGTCTTGACTTGAGTCCAAGTCATATGACTCGAGTTCACACCTCTGGTGTGTGCTTACTGTTAGTTAATCTCTGTGTCTGCACAGTCAGTATGTGAGAAAACAGTATTTGGTCTTTGTAATTACTGTCTATCTGCGGCAAAAGCACCGCTGCCATTATTCCATCTCTTATAGGAACAATTATCCACTTCTAACCAGAAAAGGAGCGACTGTTTCACAGTGGCGGAGATAAAGCGCGCACAATGCTGCTCAATGTTCAATTCCTATTGGTAATCGCCACATCACTCCGTTCCTTATTTGCATAAAGTTAAACTCTGCTCAACTTTGACGCGCTGCCGACTCCGCCCACTACGTCACCAATGTTTAACTGCCCCCTGCCAGCTCTCATTGAAAAGGAATGACCTCTGGCTGCCTTGTCGCATCACAACCCTGCTAGTGTGAACACAGGGTTAGAAATATATAACTTGAAGTATAACTTCAACATGAATGGCCCTTCTGAAATGCCCCTGTGGATTCAATACTAGATTAAAACACCCACAGAAACACTCATCTGGACTGAGATTGGTCAAGGTGCTTGCACTACATACATATAAAATGGTGATGGGTTAGAGGGCTTGCAGACTCAGGGGTTAAAGGGGAATCACCTTTTTTTTAATTTCTACATAATTTAATACCTGAGATTCTTTTGTTTTCAAAAACTCATCAGTCGTTGAGACGTAAACAAAGTCATGCAGAGTTGTTTATTGTGAAATGGTTCACTGTACAGAAACTAACTGACTCTGATTTCTTCACAGTGGTGGTGATGGGAACCAGGGGTCACCATGACTACAACACAAATACAGGCATTTTATTTACTATCCAAAACCACCAGTGAACAAACACGTGTCTTCTGAGTTTTTATATGTAACAATGGTAAAACAGTGGTAAATTTCCTTGGGTACTATTTTTCTTTTCTTCCCTTCATTTGTTATAAAGAAATATTAGTAGGCCAAAATTTTATCACGAAACTATGATAAGCCATTATCTCAGACATCAGGCAGCGTATTCAAAACCATTTCATGTAATAACTTTCTGTGAGGGAGCTTTTAGAGGTATTAAACTCTTCAGACATCTGGTTCCTATCACCACCACTGTGAACAATTGTGGCCCGGTAAGTTTCTCTAGAACGAATGAATGACTTATGCAGAAAAAAAAAACAGTGGAATTCCTCTTTAAGTGAGGGGGCAAAACATTCTTTTATCCCATATGATTACATACTTACATGAATACAATTAATGATCTCATCTGATTTGTACAGTCTCTGTCTTGGGATCGTGCACTACACAGTGCTGATGTATTATGTAGTGGCTGTTGTTCGTATCTGTTCAATATTCTGCCAGTATGAATTTCTGTAAAATCATTTCCCCACAGACAAAGTAACTATTACTAACAGCAACACTTTCACTTTCTGAATTCAGAACCAAACAGCCCTGAAGAAAATCTTACCCACAAGCCTGTGACTGCACTGCATTTCCATTTACCAGCATTGTGAAGCTAAACAACCTAAACAACTTTTTTCCTCCCAGCATAACTGGAAAGTTCATCTGATGCTGGCATTTGCTTTAGCGGGCAAAAGGAGAGATGTAATGCTCTGCGCAAGCAGTGGTACTCATTCCTGCATGCAGTAGGCCTGTAAATGACAAACAGACCAAATACCAAACATGTCAAACAAGGCCAGGGGGCAGCAGAAGGGACCCTAAAAAACGACCATTAGAGAAACTTCCTGCTTGGGATGACTGGTTCCCGTTTCCAAAAATGGTAACTAGAAGCCCACAGTATATCCACCGGCGAAAATGAACTGTTAAAGGAGAATATCACAGAATTTTCACAATTTCTGTATAATTACATCACTAAACTCACTAAGAGTGGTTTGGTGTGAAATGCCCTGTTCTAGAGAAATTTACTGAGTCAGGATTGTTCACAGTGGTGGTGATAGGAACCAGATATCTGAATAGTTTAAAGCCTCTAAAAACTACTTCAAAGCTGCTACATGAAATGACTATGAATTCACTGCCTGAGACATTGTTTTTCTAAAGTTCTGAGAAGGTTTTGGCCTTATTTTTAACATATTTTTAAGATCCATTCACGTAGAGCCCTGTTTCCTATCACCACCACTACAAAGAATTCGGAGTCAGTAAGTTTCTCTACAATTATGCTTTTAGTTAATTAAAATTAAACCACTCTGACTTACTTTGTTTGCTGTCAGCAATTGAGTTATGCAGAATTTTTTTTAATTTGTAGAATTCCCCTTTAATCTGGGGCACAATTTCAGTGGTGTGGAAATTTTTCAGTTTCAGTGAAGCAGGAGTTAACAGGATTGCAGACTGCCTTCTGCACTAAACGGTCAGCCAATATACAGTGAGACTTCAATATTATTAATCTAATTACACTTCATTATTATTCCAGTGATTTTTTTTTAGTATTAAGCACTTTTTCCTCAAACTAGTCTTCAGGGAAGCCACATTTTAGCTCTATTCCTCACAATTTACCTACAGCAAGCCATTAACAACACTGAATACCTGGTGCGGGAGCAAAAACGTGGGCCCAGAGAACAGGGAGGAGAAGCACTGGCCTAAAGAATATGATCACCTTCAGAGATTTAACCTGTCTAATGCTCACTGTACCACATATAAAGATTATAATGTAAACACAACAGTGTGTAATTATCAATTACTGGTACAAGACACAACGAAATGTTAAAAATCATTTTAAAGTACCAAAACTTCCATACTGGTGCCTTAGTAGTGGAAAAGTTGCCCTCGTGTGTCTGGTACTGAGAGGGAGGACTGTAGTACTGCAGTGCTGGATGCACTCATCAGTGTCAGATTACAAACAGATATCATCTCATTTACTAGGATGAATTTGTTTGGGACACAGTGTCAGCAGTCAACAGTCAGTGGTCTGTGTGTTTTTATTTATTTTTTTTTTGTGCTCTGACTCACCTCCTGTGTGTGAGAGTGCAGGGTCACTGGGCTGCAGGGACACACCCGTGGCGGCCGCATCACTTACAGCAGCAGGGAGATAAGCGAAGCGTGGTTCACCCCCCATCGCCTCTGCTGCAGGACCACCTTCATTACTAAACGGGCTCTGAATCACAGCCTGCCATTCACACACATACACACATTTTTGTGATTATAGGATTATCAAGTATGAGGGCGTGAGGTCAGATATGTGTCATATACATATTTATATATACACTGATCAGGCATAACATTATGACCACCTCCTTGTTTCTACGCTCATTGTCCATTTTATCAGCTCCACTTACTATATAGGTGCACTTGTAGTTCTACAATTACAGACTGTAGTCCATCTGTCTCTCTGCATACTTTGTAAGCCCCCTTTTACCCTGTTCTTCAGTGGTCAGGACCCCCATGGACCCTCACAGAGCAGGTACTATTTAGGTGGTGGATCATTCTCAGCACTGCAGTAACACTGACGTGGCGATGGTGTGTTAGTGTGTGTTGCGCTGGTCTGAGCAGATCAGACACAAAAGTGCTGCTGGAGTTTTTCAAACTTTGGCACATGACTGTACATATGTCAATATCTATTTGTAATGTAATACTGTGTCCTGTATGTAAAACATATATCTACATCTACATGTAATAATATGTTCTATATGTATTACATATGAGTACCTTTATGTAATAATAATAATAATAATAAGCTCAATGTGTATTATATACAGTGTAATACTAATAAAATTCCATTTATGATGCATTTTCTTAAACCCAAAGTGCTGCAAACCAATAAATAAAGCAATATATAGATATCTAAATATAATTATATATGTACTAAGGCATCTTGATCATAGCACATTCTCAGAGTCTCAGAGGGCAGTTTCTGAACCAGACTCTTCTGACAACACGCAGTATTAAACTAATCTGCTGCTTGATCAGCACTTTTCCTCGGGGATGCTTTGCTAATAAAGGGACTGAGCATCTGGACATTTTTCCACACTTAAAACCACCACAAAGGAGACAAGCCTCGCTTTTACTGAGCCTCGGCCAAAGAAGCTCAAGACTTCAATAACAGCTTGGATATTAAAGATGCAGCCAGAATGCGTTTGTATGTTGATAAGTAAAGGGCAGGAAAATGGCCCGTGTCCTGTGGCCAAAAAAATATGATAAGATAGTCTAGAGACTAATGTCCACACATTAACCCTTAGAAGTCATTACTGTCATTTTGCTATACTAAATGCTAAGTTAGACGTAACACATAAGTAGTTCCAGAATTAATTACATTCATATTCTATATCAGCAGGTTTTGAGCTTGCTGTTCTGACTTTTTCTGTTTCTTACAATGTAAAATAATGACAAGAAGAAAAAGAGAATGTATGAGGCTTGTAAGGTTGGAACATGTATTTCTGGCTTTATCAGCCGTTTGATTAAAACTTAATTCACTAAACCTGTCAATTCATGAGCTTACGAGTTTACAAACCGCATGCAGAATCAGTTGGTATTGTACCTGCTGGGCTCCACTGAAAGCTGCAGTAGAGACCACGCCCACTGCCCCACCCCCTGCCTCTCCGCCCACCAGGGGCCGATCAGTCACCTGGACAACTCGGTACGTCAGCTGAGGGAAACAGAAGGACACTTTCAGCACCTCGTGTCAAAAAGAGTACAGGCAAACTTTTAGCATGTTTGCTAATTAAAGCCCACAGAATTCCAATGGCTTCAAACTGACATATTTTTAAAGGAAAATACTACAAACACAACATCAAATGTTGAAACTGAGAAATTTTATAGTTTTTTGAAAAATATACGCCCATTTTGAATTTGATGCCAACAACACATTCCAAAAAAGTTGGGACAGGGTCATGTTTACCACTGTGTTTCATCACCTCTTCATTTAACAACACTCTGTAAGCGTCTGGGAACTGAGGAGACATTGCTGTAGTTTTGAAAATGAAATGTTTCCCCATTCTTGTTTGATATAGGATTTCAGCTGCTCATCAGTTCGGGGTCTCCTTTGTTGTATTTCTCATTTCATATTCCACCAAATGTTTTCAGGTCTGGACAACAGGCAGGTCAGTTTAGCACCTGGATTCTTTTAATACGGAGCAATGTTGTTGTAATACATGCAGAATGTGGTTTGGCATTGTCTTGCTGAAACAATCAAGGCCTTCCCTGAAAAAGACGTTGTCTGGATGGCAGCATATGTTGACAAAACATGTAAATATTGTTCAGCATTAATGGTGCCTTCACAGATGTGCACGTCACGCATGCCATGTACACTAATGCATTCCTATACCATCATGAATACTGGCTTTTGAACTGTGCACTGATAACAAGCTGAGTGGTCTTTATCCTGGAGGACACAGTGTCCATGATTTCCAAAAAGAAATTCAAATGTTGATTCATCGGACCACAGGGCACTTTTCCACTTCAACTCAGTCCACTTTAAATGAGCTCAGGCCCAGAGAAATTGGTAGCATTCCTGATCCTGTTTGTATACGGTTTCTTCTTTGTGTTTTAGAGCTTTAACTTTTGTGGATGCAGCAACAAACTGTTTTCACAGACAGTGGTTTTCAGAAGTGTTTCTGAGCCCATGCAGTGATTTCCTCTACAGAATCATGGCTGTTTTTAATGCAGTGCTGCCTGAGAGCCCAAAGATCATGGCCAGCAAATACTGGTTTTCAGCCTTGTCCCTTACATACAGAGATTTCTCCAGATTCTCTGAATCCTTTACTGATATTATGTACCGTAGATGATGAAAAGCAAAAGTTCTTCGCTATTTTATGTTGAGAAACATTATTCTTGAATTGTTGCATTATTTGATCGTGAACCTCTCCCCATCTTTATTCCTGAAAGACCCGTTGCCAATTAACCACCAGGTGTTTTTTTTAGCATTACTCAACTTTACCAGTCTTTTGCTGCCCCCGTCCCAACTTTTTTGGAACGTGTTGCTGACATCAAATTCAAAATGGGTATATATTTTTCAAAAAACCAATAAAATTTCTCAGTTTCAACATTTGATATGTTGTCTTTATACTATTTTCAATGAAATATAGAGTTTGAATGATCTGCATATCATTGCATTTTGTTTTTATTTACATTTTGCACAGCATCCCAACTTTTTTGGAAATGGGGTTGTACATTAGCCTCTTAGCTCCAGTCCAAAACTAAAGAAGCAAAACATGAATTGGCTCATTCATCAGAGATAAGGGACACATTTTGTAAATTTGATTTGTAATCAAACCATCCTTTTAATCCAGGCCTTATACAGAGTACTTACTTTCCATTTTTGGAGGCAAGAATGAGCTAAATGTAACGAAGACATCAGCAAATAATGGAGAACTTTCACTTAACATGACCAAGCTCCTCCTGTGAGCACAACAGCACGCAACAGCACGCAAACCACCCACCTCTCAGTACTGTGGGCACTCCTTATTTTTTTAACTATGGCCGTGCAGGGAGCTGGGCATGATCTAATTTAAACCAGAGCTCAAGAAGAGCAGTAGCAGTTCACTCTAAAGAATAAGTATTTGTAAATGTTCCATAATAGTCCCTCCCCCTTCTCCCCTGTCCCATCATGTGACTCCCCTCCTGACAGACATGTGACACGGGCCCCGTGCCAATCCCAGCGAGGAAACTCAATCACATGACTGCCTCCACTAACAGTGCTGACGGTGGGTTATTGACACAAATGAGAAACAACAACTGCGTCCCTGTCTTCAGCATCTAATAGGCCTCGAATATGCCATCTATAGCACTTCGCACTATTAGCCCACATGAGCTGTGGCATTTTTGCATTTGGATTTAATTATTTTTTCACAAGAAGGCCCAACAGAGCTTTTAGTATCATTTGCAGTGTGAGGGTTTGTCACACGAAGAAAAATACAAATAATAACGACAATAATAATAATAATAATAATAAGAAGAAGAAGAAGAAGAGTAATGTTGTTATTAATATAATTTGTTGGATTTTTGTTAGTATAACAAATGAGGCTTCCTGAAAATGAGTCTGTAGTCTCTGCTGGTCTCCCCAGTACTATTTATTTATATTTATTTATTTAAACCCCACATATCTAAAATGACAGATTTTTTTTTAAATGTCTATTAAAGGGATGATTTTATGGAAAACCCAATTTTCTTTTCTTTTTTTTTATAAAAGAGTTTGATGCTGTATAAAACACTGCTACATTTGGAATCTTTAACATTCACTGTAATATATGAAAACTAAGCTGAAAAATCTGTTCTTTTTAAACTATTTTGAACGTTATTTTTGTGATGTCATGAAAAACCTGTATATTCACATATATCAGCCTATTCAGCCTACGGCACATTAGCCCCACTCATGCTGAAGTTATAAGGAATGTTTCGATCTGGATTGTTTTTTAAATAAGGAAGCAGCCCATAGAACAGAGCTCATTTACATATATCAGTCTTAAAGGCACTGTAACAAAAACAGCCATGTAAAAATGAATCAAGGCAAATGTCATAAACAGACACATAAGACAGGGGAAAAAAACATAAAAGACAAGGAAAATGCAGGATATGGGCCCTTTAATGTAGCTAAATTTTAGAAGTAGATTTATAAGTAATTTTGAACCACTCTTATTTATCCATTTTTCATCAAATGTAAAGAGGAGCTAGTACTTTCAAATTGTGTTCATGAAAAGGTCTTTCATTTTGAAGAAAAGCCCACCTGTGGAGAGCTGCTGTCAGGGTGAAACTGATACTGGATGTTGTGGTCCACGAAAGCTGAAGAGTGCAGAGCACTGGCTACAGAAACAGCAGCTGCTTCTCCTCCGGCTGAACGACCGCCTGCATCAGGAGAAAGAGACTTAGCATGGACAGCACCTTCCAAATAACATAGGCCTAAAGCAGACATCATTAAGAGAATACCTTCTCATAATCATACAGAATCACTAGATGAGCCATACCTTCAGGTACCTGCACTCCTTCCTCCTCTTGTTTTTCGTGCCTGAAAGACAATGTAAAAGTAGCTATAGTGAGTAACAGTGACTGCTGTCCAGGCATGAACATTTCACACCATTTGAAAACATAATCTGCCTTTTACATTGTGTGAATGTTTTATGATGAACAGACCAATAAAAATGTCTAAAATGGTCTTACATTATATTGATGTATATATGTGCTCATATTTTTCAAAATTTCTGCATAATTCAATGGTTATCAGGTAAACAAAGTCATTCATAATTCTGATGTGCTCCATTTAGAGAAAAAATAACAAGTCAAAACTGTTCAAAGCTTTAGTGAGGGGACCAGGAAGCCTCTAAAACCTCCCTCAGAGAAGCTATTGTATGAAATAGTTATGAATATGCTGCCTGATGTCTGAGACATTGTTTTAAGAAGGTTTTGGCCTGAAACATATTTTTATTGGTGAAGAGTTACATGCAGGACCCTTTAAGCCAGGAAAATGTCTTACTTCAGATTTTCCACTATTTTACAACCGTCAACATTCATATAAAACTTGCGTGTAGGTTCACTGGTGGTTTTGGATAGTAAATAAAATGGCTATATCTGTGTTACAGTCATGGTGACCCCTGGCTCCTATCACCACCACTGTAAAGAAATCCAAGTCTCTGCAATGAACCATTTCACATCAAACCACTTTGAATTCATCTAAGCCATCTAAATCCATTATTTTGAGTGTGACAATATATAACCATGACTGTTACTGCTGGGTTTATTACATACGTATACAAATGAACGTATAAATCTAAAAATAATAGAAATCTACTCCTCACTTGGTTACATCAACATCTAGTTCCTAATACCTTCCTGTTTTTAAGTTCACTTTGTTCTGTTGGTGACTGCCTCTCAATTGGTCACACCTCTGACATTAGAGCTTCTCTTTTAGATCAAGAGGGCATCAAAAAGAGGAGAATAGAGCCCAAGAAACTTCCTGTGCTGAGAGAAGCTGGACATACTAAGCAGTTTCACTGTGCTTCTATAGTTAAGGGGGAATTCCACCAATCTTTCAAAAATTCAACATAATTAAATGGCTGAGATGAAAATAAAGTTGTTCAGGGTTGCTTGAGAGAAACTTAGAGTGAGAACTGTTCACAGTGGTGGTGACAGGAACCAGATGTCCACCTCTAAAAGCTTCACAGAAAGTTCTTATGTAAAGGAGTTATGAATACACTGCCTGATGTCTGAGACATGGTTTCATCACAGTTTTGTGGTAAAGCTTTGGCTTAAAATGTATTTAAATCCATTAAAATTATTACATTTCAATCCATATTTGAATCCGTTCATGGTGGAAGGGTGCTGGCAGAGTTTTTTGAGGCAAAATAGTCACCCTGAAAAACTTATTTTTCAAAAACGTAAAAATATTTTCCCAGAATACTCATGTAGGTTCACTGATGGTTTTGGATAGCAAATAAAATGTCTATATTTGTGTTGTAGACATTGTGACTTCTGGTTTCTATCATCACCACTGTAAAGAAATCTAAGTCTGTAAGTTTCTCTACAAATGAACCATTTCACGTTTAATCACTCTGAATGACTGTTTACATCTCAAGGACAGAATTATTCGGAAATTTTGAAAAATTGGTGGAATTCTCCTTTAAGTTCCAGCGCTCGTTTAGCCTCTTCACGAGGCTTAAGTTGGCTATTTATTCGCCAACCTCTTGCTCGAATTTTTCCGTTCTACCTTAAATGGTACAGCAGTTACATTCTGGTGTCTGAGACCATTTAAGGTGGAACGGAAAAACAAATTCGAATAAGAAGCTGAATTCAGCTTCGTCTCTTCTGCTCACCTCTTTAGACGCTTAAAACCAATGACCAACACGAAATACACGTTTCGAAACAGTTTTACAGCTTTGTCAACTCACATTCCAGGCAGAAGTGAACTTTCTATCAGCTTATTCAAATACTGATATTTACAGCTGCCTCAAACTGCACAGCACAGAATGTAGGCGTTACATTTCCTTAATAAACTGTCTCTTAGAGGTGCTAAAAGTCAGAGGTTTGGGGTGTTTACCTCGCTGAGGTGTCCACTCTCTGCTCCAGAACCTCCATCTGCCTCCAGCTGTGGGAGAGTGGGCGAGCTGCGAGCTGATCACGGGAACAAACACTCGGGTCACGTGAGAGCGGTAACTGGGGCTGAAGGAGGGAGGGACTATGCTATCGCTAGACTTAAAGGGGAGATCCAATGATTTTTCAAAATTTCTGCACAGTTCAGTCGTTGAGATGTAAGTGATCTGGAGTGGTTTAAATTGAAATGGTGCACTGTGGAGAAATTTGCCGACAGTGGTGGTGATAGGAACCGGGGGTCGCTATGTCTACAACACAAATATAGTTATTTTACCAGTGAACCTACGCGTGTCTTCTGAGTTTTTAGATGTAATGCTGATGATAAAATAGAGATAAATCTGAAAAGATAAGTCATTTTTGGGGACTGTTTTGCTTTACAGCACGCTGTGTGTACAACCATGAATGTACTTAAAAGCTTTCGCCCAAAACCTTCTAGGAACTATTACAAAACAACGTCTCCGGCATCAGGCAACGCATTTATAACAGTTCTACTTACAAACTTTCTGTGACTGAACTTTTAGAGGCATTCAACTCTTCAGACGTGTGTTTTTTTTAAACCCATTGCTCTCTGTAAACCAGTTTTTATCAGTATTATTTCTTTGGTTTGGTTTTTGTGTATTACTGTTTTTAGTACCACTGCGCGCTGGATTGTAATTGCAGTTGTAAGATGCCTAAATGAGGATTTTTTTGTATAATTAATTAATTAATTAATTAATTAATTAATAGAGGAGAACATTTTGATCAAACTTTAATTTGTCTTTACAGAGCTATTGCTATGGTATCCCAGGAGGTTGCTAATGTGGTGTTAGGTCATTGCAATTATATGTCAGGTGGTTGCTGAGGTGTTGCTGGGCCTTTACTACATTATCCAAGGTGATTGCTAAGGTGTTGCTAGGCCGTTGCTATCCCTATTTATTTTTTTGTTTGTTTGTTTGTTTATGTATGTACGTATGTATGCGATCCTCCCAGGTACAATGCATGTACTTACAATATACTGATAAACACCACATGGTCAAAAATAATTGCTTAAATACTGCTATGATTGTAATGTTTATAGTGTTTATCAGCATTTTATAGCCCCTCTAATCTTCACAGGAGTACAAAAATAGAATTATAGTGAACAATCATCCCAATCATACAGTCTTTGAATGTCAGCTACACTTATCATGTGATTACAGTATTTAGTGTTAATTTATTTTAGTATTTAGTGCGGTTTTATATCGGAGACTGTAGATTTTGTCACGTGTTGATCATGTTTTATATAACACAGAATTTGTAATTCTCCAGCTCTTACTTGAGCCTCACCTTTAACCTACTTTTTGCGTACGGAACGCAAAAGCTGCTTTGTTTCAGCCAGACCGTGATTGTGGGGAACACACGAGATAAACGACAGCTTACCAGCTGATTGGCTCGTCTAGGAGAATTCTCGGATCCGATTGGCTGCAGCAGCAGGCGTGCTCCGCTTGTCCCGCCTACCCAGTATCACATCGATAAGGGTCCGACTGTTAGCCGTTAGCCGCTAGCCGCAGCGATGGCAGCCCGGGTTTTGGTCGGAGTGAAGCGGGTCATCGACTATGCCGTGAAGGTACGTGTCCGTTTAGTGTCGCGGTAAACGCAGCCGTGCATCAGCTTCTTAAAGCAGCGAACGTATTAAGTTTACATTTTAATGGCGCTTGTTGTGAGAGCGGCGGTTAGCGGCTGTGGCTAAAGCAGGTAAACCAGAGTTAAACACGGGACACCAAGGTCAGCGCGCATAGAGTTGACTGTCTGAGACGTTATTAAACTATTTATTTCAAGTGTATTTATGTGGACATTTATTTATCATTTCATGTATTTGCTTTGTTGTCTTTTTTGCTGGCATGTAGTTTAGCCTCCTTCATTCATTTTTGCTGACAGTTGGCTTGCATGTAACTGATACTGGAGTGTGTTCAAACAATATTTATTTCCAGTATTTATTTTTACAGTATTTATTTATTTTCTTCACTCTTTTGTAGTTTTCTTCTACTACTACTACTACTAATACTACTAATAAGAATAATAATAATGATAATAACAGGAAGACGAGGAAAAAAATTATGATAAAGCATAATATGCTTTAAAAAGCATGCAAATAGTACAAGCATATGTTAAAGAACAGCAAGAAGGGGGAAGAAGTCAAAAACTACTTGACACATAACATTAATAAGTAAGTTGTGATATTTTTTTAAATACTGTTTAAAGAAATGGTTTGACGAAAAAATCTAATTTACACAATTTTCTACGTACCCCAGTTGTAGTCGACTGGCTGAGAAATGTCTGAAATCTGAATTTTGCTTCTTTAGTTTGGAGCTGTAGCGGCGAGGCTAACATTGCTATCAAACACTGGAACTCAGTAGTCACCCAAATAGCCTGAACCGTTTCTGTAAAAATACTTCAACAAAACTTCTCTCAACCCCCTCAGACCACATCCAGGTCTTTACTGAGGTTGTGCAAGACTTGTCAAAGTGGAAAGAAGTGGCTGCCTGTGGCAATGAAGTTCTGTTTATTTTTATAGCTCAGTAAGTGAGCTTTCATGCTCTGCTTTAAGCCTTATTGTCAAGTCTGTGTGACCTTTCTGAAGAGCTCAGCAGGTCAAGAAAAGTGTTGGGGATGTATTTACAGAAAAGATTTGGGTGACTATTGAGTTCTTGTGTGAAAAATGTTGGGCTCGTAGCTGTAGGTACGAATAAAAAAAAAAGCAAAATTAGGATAAGTGGAAGATTTTCAGCTAAACTGTTCCTTTAACAGAATGTGGCTGACCAAGCTGAACAGACAATTTTTTTCTATAATAGAGTAGTCTCATACATTATCTTTTGTAATCCGATGGTTAAGGGAACTTGGAACAGCTGGAAAAGTGTGAAAATTCAGAAAATAATAACTTTTTTGCAAAAGTGTATAAATATTAAATTTGCTTCTAAAAGTCTTTAGCTACTCTCTTAAACTGCACTCTGAACAATGCATATTACATGTTATGCTTGATTTGTAGTCAGTTGCCTTTATAGACCTTACAAATAGCATGGAATCCACTCATAGGCAGTTTTAAAGCAGTCTGGAGAAGCTTGATGGAACTTCACAAGAAAAGGTCAGGAACTCTGTTATAGTTATATTGATGTTTTCAGGCCAGAGGCCGAGCTTGCTTGTTTGATATGCATCCAACTGGCTTAGGAAGCATAATCTATTTCTACCTTCTCTTGTACACGGTTCTCCACAGCTGGCCAGCTACTCATGAACCAGTGTTGGAAGACAGAGTGCCAAAATCAGTCTGGTCACTGAAGCAGGGGGCTTAGTTTTGACAGTTGTCGGCAGTGCCGGTTCAGACTGTCTATTTTGTATGTGTAGGCTGTCAATCGATCATCTAACACGACTTCATGGGTTTAGGGGCAAAGACACGTAGGCCTAGATTCACTAATACTCTATCTATCGCTATTGAATATTGCTTCTCTACTGGGTGGAAGGTCATCAGATCTCCTCTTGCTGTTCATGTTCAAACAATAGGTTAACAATGAATTGGAGGTGACACTCATTGCAGGTTGTACAACAAAACGTGCTGTGGCGCCCCCTTAATATTCGATTATATTTGAATGTTCCAAATGAGTAATTTACAGCAAAAGACAGAAATACAATTTTACAAGTGTTTGCCTATAACAGAATACAAAGTAAAGGTTTGGAAAAATGTACAATCACGATACTTCAGGGCAGTTTTACAAAACACGATGTGTCACTATTTATTTTTTCTGACATCTGATAAGTAAGAACAGACAAGGTAGTGCCATATTTTGAAAATACTATCAAATACTGTGAATCTGTTCACTTGTATTCAGCATTTCACTGCACTAAATTCAATTAGACAGGACTAATTATGCTGTCTTTGTAACCAAAGATGCAGTTGGGAGGTGATTAGGTACTGATGATATCTGCAGTATGCTCAGAAAAGCTTAATGTGGCATAGTGGGACGTAATTTATCACAATAATGATAAATATTATCATATTGCCCAGTCCTAGTCTAGCATGGATGTTGTCAGTGTTCCACAAAGAGTTTTGTTGTTCACCGGTATGTTAATTTTAATTTCTGTAGCTTATCAAAATTATCTGCTGTTGTATTGTGTCCATAAATGCTGTGCTTATTTGGTCGCAAAATGGTGTTTTCACAAAAGTTCTGTCTTTAACTGATGTTTACTACGTTATTGAACATTTCCCTATAGCAGCGGTCGGCAACCCAAATGCTAAGAAGAGCCATTTTGTCCTTTCAACAAAAATCAAACCACCTTGGGAGGCACAACATTTTATGTGCATTTTACTATCTTGACTGTAAATATGTCTCAATATGTGCTAATATGCTAATAGCTTTAGCTCAACTATAGCCGCTTTTCTCACATCTCCGGCAGGAAACTTTTCCTCAAAAGTAGAATAGTTTCCTGTGTCTCTCAATGTTTGAATTTTTACGAGGCTGAAGTCAGCTTCTCATTCGCCAGGTTCTTGTTCTCATTTTCCCGTTCCACCTTAAATGCTGCCTGAGATGGCAGAATGTAACAGCTGCACCATTTAAGGTGTGACGGGACAATTCGAACGAGAAGGTGACTTCAGCTTCACAACTTCTTAGTGTTTGTCAGTTTCTCAGTGCAGATTAAACGTATCGGGAAATCAGCTGGATTGCTTATAAATGCAAAAAAGTCCATTCATGTCAATTATTGATGTTCGTCTTAAATCCTTCTCTGTCGTTAGCTGCTAGCTAGGCGAAATTTGTTGTCTGCATTGCTATGGTGACCAACAGTCTGCGCACCATTTATTTAAGACCATTTATTGTTAAAACTGTGTTAGAACTATCAGCAGAGCTTTATTTAAGTGTAAAGGAGGATTATTTTATTTTTACCTAAAATTCTAATTCTGCATGAAGTTACATTCAAAGTTAAGAAAATATTTCCTTCTCCTGTGCAGTTACCATTTTGGAGATACAAGCAATGATATGAAGAATTTATATGAAAATGGGTGAGTGGTGCATTGATAAGAGATGGGGAGTCAAGGCATATGAGTCGCATGTTGACCGATTCGCACTGCAATTATTGACTCACTGACTCAAAAGTAATTAAATTAGGGCCACATTGGTGCTCAGTCATTTCTGCAGTGCTGTTCTGCGACTTGCACCGACATCAGGTTCAATATGGCTTCAAATGATGAGCCTTTCATTATAGAAACCCTTCAGGCTGAGGAACAGAATGAAGCGCTACATGCAGTAAATGCAGTGTTAATGTGTTTGTGATTCATTAGCATGTAGTTTGGATAGCAAGCATGCTAGCAAGCACAAAAGCTAATTTTTCAGCTATATAGTTCATGTCAGCTAATCTAGCTGAAGGTTTAGTAAATTAGAGATCACAATCCAATAACCAAGTTACTTGAACTTCAGCTGAGGTAACTATTGCGCTAGCTAGCTAGCATATTTGATATACATACTACAGGCTAGCCAGCCATTTTAAGTTGTTTTGTGTCTGTCTTTCAAACGCTTGCTGCGTTTAACGCTTCAGTTCTGACTGAAGGTTTTTCTGAAATGAAAGGCCTGTTTAAAGTCTGACAGATTTGTTAGGGGTTTACTTTTGTACAACGCTTTCAGCTAAGTGAATGAAGGACCAAACTAAAATTCTGTACTAAACACTTGTACTAGCAAGAAGTGACGGGTTTTTTGTTTTTTTTTGAAAGAGAAATTTCTTGTTCTTGATGAAAAAGATTTCTGCTTTTGATCCACTCCATCCTGTCACTCATCACGGCCCACAATCCGTTTCTCTTTCAGATCCGAGTGAAGCCTGATAACACTGGAGTGGTCACGGATGGCGTGAAACACTCAATGAACCCCTTCTGTGAGATCGCAGTGGAGGAGGCCGTCCGGCTCAAAGAGAAGAAGCTAATTAAGGAGGTTGTGGCAGTCAGCTGTGGGCCCCAGCAAGTGCAGGTAACAAGCAATGTCAAAGCAGTCCAGCAGAGGGTGCTATAGCTCTGAGCACTGTATTACTGCATTAGGGTGCTTGTCGGCCGGTTGTGTATACTAGTTGGTTGAAGGGGAATTACAATTTTTATTTTTTTTTCCCCAAAAATGTATTAATTACTGGGATGTGAACAGCCATTCAGAGTGGTTTGGTGCGAAATGGTTCATTGTACAGAAACTTACAGACACAGATTTCTTTACAGTGGTGGTGATAGGAACCAGGGTCGCCATTATTACAACACAGATATAACCATTTTAAATACTACCCAGCCCACTAGTGATCTTGCTCACCTTTTCATATATTAAAGTTTTCATGTATAATGTTGTTAAAAGTGAAATAGTGGTAAAACTGAAAAGTTTTGGTTTAAGATGTCCTGCATGAGTGGGCAGACCTCACATGTACCTTGTATCTATACTCATTGTCCAGTTTATCAGATTCAGTTACCAGATAGGGGCACTTTGTAGGTCTACAATTGCTGATTGTAGTCTCTCTGTTTCTCTGCAGAATTTCTAAGCTTTATCATCAATGGGCAGGACCCCCACAGGACTACCAATGACTAGATATTGTTTGGGTGGTGGATCATTCTAAGCACCATAAAGGTTCCTCTTTATAGGTCCCTCTTTATTCAGAACCTCCCATCAATTATTTTTATGTGATTCAAGCCAAGCAAGTGCCTCACTTTTGTTGAGAAACCAGTTTTAAGTTATGTTTGGGGTCATTGTCTTGTTGAAATGCCCATCTTCTTCCTTTTTTGGCCGATGAACAACGCTGAAAATAGAGTCTCTGATTATCTTTACCCTGGAAGGAGTTTTGCAAAAGGTCCATTTTCAGTGACCTAAAATGCAGTTTGCATGTGGACGAAAGGCTAAAATGCATAGAAAAAGATCCGTTATTAAAAATACCCGTGTACGTGTGGACAAGGCCTAAATTATCCTTGAATGTCCCTGTACATTGCTCCAGTTCCATTGCAGAAAAGCAGCCTCAAATCATGATGCTCTCCCCTTCATACTTCCCTGTGTTTGGGATTATATGCGCAGTCGTCTTTCTCCAAACATGACAAGTTAAATTATTTCCAAAGATTCCTATTTTATTCTATCTGAGCAGAGCACATTGTCCTAAAAGAGTTCTGATCAAAATGCTTGTTTGTAAATTTTAGATGTACACAAAAGGTGTAAATTTGAAGTGGATATATGAATTATAACATACTGAATGTCAAAAACAAGTGACTGAATACATTTCAGTTACAGTGTTTTACATTGTGTCTCTTCACTGATATTAAATCATATAGTTGGACTTTATTCAAGTTCTGACTGGTAAAGACTGTAGCCGATATGTACCAAACGTCTTGGAGTGAGATTGCTGACCTTGCCTTTGCCTTGTACCTACTAATAAGCAGGCTTATGGGGGTGAAGCTGTTCCTAGATCAGTTCTTTTAATCTGATTCTGCACAAAAGTAGGCCAAAATGCCAAAATCATGTGAATTTCAGCAAACACAAGCAACACACACTCTTTTTTTGCAGGAGACCATTCGTACAGCGCTGGCTATGGGAGCGGACCGCGGTATTCATGTGGAAGTTTCCGGAAAAGACTACGACTCTCTCGGACCTCTGCAGGTGTCCAAGATCCTGGCGGCTCTGGCCAAAAAAGAAGAGGCATCCCTCATCATCCTCGGGAAACAGGTAGCTTGGTTGAAAGATTTCTGAAAATATGTGGTCATAAGAGAGAATCTGTGCTCTGTAAAAGTACTCCACTTTAAGATGACGATGTGGTGCCATCATTGCATCAAGTATTCCTTGGATATTCTATTCCATGGAAGCCTTATTTTAAAACCTGATCATCAGTATTGACTTAAAGACTTAAATTAAATGCAGGGTAGATGTGAAATGAAGTTTATAGAGGAAGGTAATGATGTGGCATTATTAAAACTAAACAGAAGCCTTTATTAATATCCTTTAATAGGCTTTATGGTACTAAAATAAATTTTCTTTCAAGTCTAACTGAGGTTATAGAATGGAAATTGGCATCAAAACACTGGTGATAAATGTTACTGAGAATTAATTAATATCTTAGAAGCCCAGATGGACCTGTTGTGTTTAGGATCATATAAATTCTGTCAGTGTTAATTTAATTCTGGTGTTGTTGTTTTTTTATTGTGTATTTGCTGTCTGACAGGCTATTGACGATGACTGTAATCAGACTGGTCAGATGACAGCAGCCCTCTTGGACTGGCCCCAGGTTTGTCTGTGCTTTCAGCTGGTCACCACACGTACAGCTTCTTTCATTTGCTTTATGTGCTTAATGACGTTCACTGCAGTTTTGTGAAGCATTAAGGATGTTTACTAGCAGGCTAAAATTTAACACATGCCCCAGAGAGACTTTATCACAATGGCGCTCATGTTTGTTGTTATGTATGTGTACTTATTTTATTTGGGTCACTGAGTCACATGTACACCTCAGTCTAACATTACAGCATACTCTGATAAGCCAGTGATCGTTGACCTTGTGTATTGTCTGAGTGAGATATTTGTAGTTTCATCAACCAGTCCATTGTTCAAGTGCTCAGCAATCCAGACTAAGGTGTGACATTTGATAAAGTTGTAATGCAGCCTGTCCACCAGAGGTCAGAGCAGAGCTTTACAAGTATCCTCTTTAGTTGTTCCTAAGATATTGTTTTGCTAATAGAAATGTATAGATTAAAGATAAAGTTTTATTAAATTAACATGGTTTAAAAAAACTTTTAATTTTAATCCTAATCCTTTTAATTTTAATTAATTTTAATCCTGAACTGCATGGTGTTGCCATATGGCAACAATTATTTTATTTTTTTTGCCTAATGACTCTAAAAGTCCATTTTTCTCTTTTCCTTTGAGAAACTGAAGCTGTGGTGTACAATTCAATAGTCCTTCAGGAAAAAAAAATAGATCTACTATGAGTGATTTTAGTGTAAATAAAATAAGTTAAGATTTTATTAAGTGACAAAATATGTGGCAATGGAGCTGCAATCTGCAGTGCTTACAATGGGAGTAAATGCACTGCCCTCGTATTGGACACTGCCATTTTCACATCATTTTTACTTTCCAAGTTGATGTTTTTACTCATACAATTAGTTTTATATTCCTTTGTGTATTCTTAAAACATTTATGCATATGTATATTGATGCCGTTATGTGCTTTTCTTATTCCTAGATGAGTTATGTCCTGTTTTTCATTGACTTTCACTGATTATTTTTTTTTTATGTGTATTTCATAATTAAAACAGCAGCTGAGTAGGTTGCCATGGTGATGTAGAACTATTAAAAGTGGTCTACTGAGGCAGAAGATCCAGGGTTTGAGTGTAAACAGAAGAACATTAGTGATGGCTATTTGTTTTGGTTAACACAGGGGACCTTTGCCTCAGAGGTGGCAATCGAGGGAGACAAACTGAAGGTGATCCGAGAGATCGACGGTGGACTGGAGACCATAAAGATTAACCTGCCCGCGGTGGTGACTGCTGACCTTCGCCTCAATACCCCCAGATACGCCACACTGCCCAACATCATGGTACACTATCGTCACAGATGTGTCTATTTTTATTCTGTTTGATGCTTATGGACCACAGCGAGTGCTCTGTGGTTGTTACCCTGTACTTTTATTATATTATTTATATTAGGCATGGATGTTCAACACCTTTTCTAACCTTTTTAACCCATTAATGTCCAACAACATGATTTAGTATGAAATAGAAAAATGCCAAAGCAAAGTAATGATATTTTGTACAGATATATATCTTAGATCAATAAATATCAATCCTAGTAGCCCCATACTGTATATTGTCTCATCCGACAACTCATTAACTGATTAATTGCTTAATAAAACTGATCGGTAACTCCTTGTGGTCTGGGTCAGGTGTATAGAGTAAGGAAAACTTTTTTTTCTAAAGAAAAATGTGCAGAGCGTGGGGTCAGGTGGACTGGGATTGGGAGCCCCTGCCTTAGATCACATGTGTCAGGCTCTCTGACATCTAACCGTTTCCATTTGATTTTTTTTTTAAGTAGAATTTTCATATCTTTGATTCACAATCAGTTTTGGTTTTGTTAAAAATTAGTCCTGATCGACTACTTTTAATATGCTAAATTAAGTAAAACTTGCTTAACAAAACTTACTTTACAGCCATACAAGATTTATTGTCAGGTACAATTTCAGATATGACATATCAACTTTAATGTATTTTAAAAGATAATTCATCCCAACATCCTAACAAGAGAACATGTTATAACACAATCACAGATGTTTAAGCATTTATTTCTGTGTTAAGCTAATATAAGAGCTGGTGAGATTATTTATTAAGTAGTGTGAAAATAAGTTAACCTGTCCACTACAGAGAACACTCTAAAATCTGTCATTTTTCTGCAGATTGTAAAGCAGTTTCTTTTTATTTGCCAAGTTTAACATATCAAAACTTTTACATAGGCCTCACTTTTGTTTCCTTTCCTTTCTGATAAATACAGAAAATAAAGAGCAATTGTGCATTAAAATGTGCAGAAGTTTGTTCACTTTAACTTTTGCATACCTCTGTATGTGACTACCAGCTGACATACAGACATTACATGCACTGTACAAGTCTTTTAGTTTAACTATTTCCATATACAGCTGTGCTTAGATTTGTCCATTTGGCTTAGCACAGGCTGCAACATTGCTGCGTATGTCCCCATTTTCTCTCACATGGAGTCAACATTTGAGTAAAAAGAATTATGATAATACATTGTTTATCTCACTTTATTATTTCCAAAATGCATATACCTTATTTGAATACTCAGTGAAGTGAACAAACGCTGACAAGTTTCTGTTTGTGGCCCTATAGAAAGCCAAAAAGAAGAAAATCACGAACGTAAAGCCTGGAGAGCTGGGCGTGGACCTGACCTCTCGGCTGGAGGTCCTGCGGGTGGACGAGCCTCCACAGAGACAGGCCGGAGTGAAGGTGGAGTCGGTGGAGGATCTGGTCAGCAAACTGAAGGAGGCAGGAAGAATTTAGAGGCAGCTAGAGCAGCAGGAGCAGCACGCACACATCTACTGGGGTAACATGCTGTTTAAAAATACTCTGCTGTGTAGATTTAGTAATGGATACTTTTATCCATGTTTATAGATTGATAAATAAATCCTAGTGTGGGAACAAACTGAGTGAGAAGTTTCTAGACCAATTCAACGCTTTGTGAAGGTGGGGCTCATAGTGGGGAACGATGGTGCACTCGTCAGTGTTGTCCAAGGACAGTTAGCTCATGGATGGAACGTAAGTTAGCATGGTTGAAAAGTCCTCCAGGAAATTCCAAATAAGTATGTAGATGTGTGTGGAACACATTAAAATACTTCATTACCTCCTGCAAGTGAAAAACAGTTCCATTAACTAAGCTAGCTAGCTTGTTTTGCTTGGGTTAGACCCTAAGAGAACGGACTAGAGAAATTTGGGGGTGGGATTTAAAGGGGCATACCCGTGCATTTCACTGCAATCCAGACAAAAGCTTAATAATTGTCTGCAGACATGTATTCAAGGCCCTGTAAGGCTACTTTTGTGGAGCCTGAATTTGGCTCTTCTTTTATTCATTTTAAAACTTAAATCCTTGGTTGCCATCAACTTTATGTGGCCTTGCACTTAACAATGCTTATATCCAATTAAGTCTGGCACTGCAGAATGTCGAGTCACATGACATTAAAATCTCACAGGAGCAAGACGGCAGTAGTTTTTGAAGTCAGGCGCTGCAATTGCTCACCATCCGCTGCACAAGCTACAGCACACCTTTATGACATCAGAATATCACCCTTATCCAACCTCCGATGACAAACATGACGCATGTGACGTTTGTGTTGTTTTTACAGACCTTCAGATCTGTTATTTCCTATGGTGATCTCGCCCAAAGGAGATGCCATGTATTTAATTTCATCCTTCTGGCAGCTCGTTTTTTTACATATAGCCACCATACACTGTTTTTATTTCCAGCAAAAAAGCTGTAAAAACATATTGGGTCAGGAGTTTTTTTATTTTAAAAGAAATAATGCGCCAGTAGGTCATAATCTTCTCTTTAGATATAAAAAGATCTAAAAAAAAAACTCTCTAATAGTGCATCTCTAGCAAGTTCACGCCGACCGTCAAGTCAAAAACAAACACATCCATCGATACAATTATGCTGATTTTAGGCTGTTTGCGTCATGCTAATTGGTAGATGTAGCTAACAAACACAGATGCTTATATTAGCCTCATAGCTCCAGTGCAAAACTACAGAAGCACCAAACATGTCTTGGTTTGCTTTTTGGGGTAAGGGGAGAAATGTGTACACTTTGACTTAGTAGTTTTAGTTTTAAATAAATCTAGTTTTAAATAAAAAGTAATTCACAGGCTCTAACCTAACCTTTTTTGTGTGTTGTGTTTGTTGAATCTGCAGGTCTGTTCATGGTGGTGGAACCTACATCAAACTCCACACTCTCGCTGTGATCCCCCGCCTGGCCAGCTGCTTCAGGCGTTCTGACTCCATCTACGTGTTTGTATAGCAGTGCTGAGAGACACTGGCCCAAATGAATCAGTCTTCTCAGAGTAATGGTGCTTATCTATGATCAGCTGATGGCTTACATCCTATTGAGTACTATTATAATAGCTAATTCTACATACTGATGAATTACATATATGAACAAGGTAGGATTAGCTTTATTGACTGTTAATGGTTCTTATAGCTGCCAACACGCATCACTGATAGGAACACAGGTAGTTAATGTTTGATGATACCACACTTGATCTTACTATTGCTCTAAACTATTCTAATCAACATGTATTGTTGAACCATTAAACATGTTGCCCATCATGGTGAGAGGGACCTGTTTATCATTAATTCCGACTGACCTACACCCATATACTTGCGCCTAATGATAGGAGGCATCCTTGAATTATTCATTACTAAAACATTGTCTTCATGTCAGTCATCCCTACATATCAAACCTATAACTGCCCGTTGCATTGTCGGAAACTCTTACAGCATTAGCTGAAGATGTCTGACTGTGGGGGAAGACATTACTGAGGGCTCTTGTCATTTGTTTTGAAATGGCAGAGCCATATTCCTTACAGACACAGCCAACCTGTACAGTCATTTTAAAGTTGTATAGTTCATATAAATATCAGTGTTGTTTAATGTAATACTGTTCTGGCTGGACAGTGTCTCTCAGCATGAACTGGAAAGGGAGAAACGAACACTTTCTATGCCGCAAGCGCCTCCAATGAGTTTTGATTGTACAGTATCCTACTGTGAAAATAAAGATAGTCTGTCCTTTTCAGTTGCATTGCTTTGTTTTTGTTACAGAAGGTACCATTTTGGTCATCTACCTTTTAATTCTGAGGAATGTTCAAAGTCTCCTTGGAAGTGGTCATGGCGGGCTCTGAGGAAGAAAGAAACACCATTTGTCAGAGGTGGAAAAGTATTGAAAAACTGTACTTTAAAGGGGAATTCCAAAATTTCATCAAGACATTAATAAAGTAATTCAGAGTGGTTTGACGTTAAATGCTCTGTGCTAGAGAAACTTGCCGAGTCACAGTGGTGGTCATAGGAACCAGAGTTTAATGCCTTTAAAAAGCTTCCTTACAGAAGGTTATTAATGACATTGTTACAGATATAACATGTATAATGCCTGAAGAATTGCTTTTTTTTCAATAGTTTTAAGAAGGTTTTAGCTTTTTCTTTCCATTCATAGTGGAGGGGTACATGCAGGGTGTGTAATACAAAATGGTCTCTAAAGAAACCTTATTTTTGCAGATTTACCCCTATTTTAGCTTCATCTACAGTCCATATAATATTCAAAAGACAAGTGTAGGTTCACTGGCGGTTTTGGATAGTAAATAAAATGGCTGTATTTGTGTTGTAGACATTGTGACTCCTGGTTCCCATCACCACTGTAAACACCTGAGTCAGTTTCTCTAGACTGAACCATATCACTACAAAAAAACTGAGTGACTTTGTTTACATCTCAATGCTTCCTTTATGTTTGTTTCTGGCAGTGGCAAACCTTAAAATGCAGCTTTAAATTTAACCCTAAAGATCTTATTTTCTGCAAGCTGCTACAGGCCATTGAGATTTGTAATGAGTACTTGGAAGATCTAAATGAAAATGTATAGAGTGAAACCGGTTGCTTTCTTTTGTAAATGTAATTGAATAAAATATTTCATTTCAATAATCCTTAAGTAAAGTACAAATCTTACAAAATAATACTTAAGTATAGTGACTAAGTACAGTCACTCCAGTGTTTTCCACCCCTGCCACTAGCAATGATTTATTACCATTTCCTCTGCTGCCTTGTAATAAGCCAAACATATTGGCATGCTAATCATCATTTTAGGTTCCTGTCATTCCTGAAGCCTGAACTCTAGAGTGTGCATTATGTTTCAGTGCGGTTCCTTGCTTGCTGGATAGATGAATTAAATTCCATTTCAACAGGGTTCAATAGAGACTGACAGCACATGCAGAATGAGCAATTAGCATGAGGAGAATTTCAAATGTAGAGCATCTGAAGCCTGATATTCAGCTGAGAAATGTTCCAGCGATCTTCCTCCATGCTCTCTGAGGGGAGGTTTTACCAACATACCCGCCAAGGTTATGTCTCTCCATGTCTGTTCTACAGCCTTGGAGCAGCTTCATTTTCTCTCATAAAGCTTGCATTATCATTTTAAGAGGAATTTCTCATTTTGCCTGCAGCAGAACGTGGATAATTTCCTGTCCAGCTCTGATGGCTGTAAAACCAAGACAAAAAAGACAGATCTGTTTCTCTGAATTTAATATAGGAACTGTTGGTCCCTTTTCTATGTATATTTAATTAAAACCAGAAAGAGATAAATCCAGGGATTATGTATACTTCAGTGATGAAGGAAGATGTTCTGAAAATTTCAGTTGTACACAAGATCTCGAGAGACATGGGATGTATAACCAGGGTTGGGCAAAATACTTAAAGTATTAATGGTTGAATACTGAATACACTGTTCTAAATGTATTCAGTAACATATTCCATTACAAAGCATAAAGTAACATATTCAGTCCACTACTGCTCCCACAGTGCCCTAAGCAGAGTCCAATATCTTACTGATGCTAAACTTAGGATTTACAGACATGTCCACTACTGGGGAGATTATCATTGTGATCATCTCTCAAAAGAGCTCAGCAACAGTGAGATTAATAACTGATCGTCACATTGATTTATCAGTCTACTTGGGCTTTAGCAGAGCTCAGTGACACAGATTAATGACTGATCATCACATTGATTTATCAGTCTACTCAGGCTTTAGCACAGCTTAGTAACACTGAGATTAATAACTGATCTTCACATTGATTTATCAGTCTACTCAGGCTTTAGCACAGCTTAGTAACACTGAGATTAATAACTGATCTTCACATTGATTTATCAGTCTACTCAGGCTTTAGTAGAGCTCAGTAACACAGATTAATAACTGATCATCACATTGATCTATCAGTCTACTCTGGCTTTAGCAGAGCTCAGTAACACTGAGATTAATAACTAATCACATTGATTTATCAGTCTACTCAGGCTTTAGTAGAGCTCAGTAACACTGAGATTAATAACTGATCTTCACATTGATTTATCAGTCTACTCAGGCTTTAGCAGAGCTCAATAACACTGAGATTAATAACTGATCATCACATTGATTTATCAGTCTACTCAGGCTTTAGCAGAGCTCATTAATACTGAGATTAAATCAGCTGTAGATTTTCAAAAGGTTCTCCCACCTTCAAGATAAGTCATCTAAAAGGGCTTTTCCAATTTTTTGAACTAGACTTTGCTCACAACACTGTAGGAAGAAAGTTGGCAAGTTTACAACCAACATAGTGATGGATGGAATTTTCATTTTCTCATATGGGAATCTGATATATGCACATATATCATGAAGGGTGAGGAATATATTTTAAAATATGTGTACATATATATGGACGTCAAATAATGGACACATGTATAAAATATGGATCGTATGTTTATGTCTGTTAGATGGTTGAATACATTCCAGTATAGTTATAATTGTAACTATTATCTGTTTGCTTTTGAATAATTGTTTAAATGTGTCACAGAGCAATATTTTCATTCATGTTTGAATGATTTTACTGCATAGCTTCCAATGTGCATGTTTTTAGAGTTTAGTTACATAGCGACAAAGAAAATGCAAACAAAACACCTTACATTATATTACAAAGTTAGCATATGAGTAATACATGCCATCCATATATGAATAACGTTTCCTATCACATACTGTGTTATAAATAAATGCTTGTAAATGTTGATATATATCCCATATTCAAAAATGGCCAATTTCAAATAAGTTGACACGTCACATACATGTCCACAAGTCGGATATATAAGGGAAAGCCATACATGCCAATATATATATTTTTTAATTTATATATTGCTTAATACCAGATTTCCATATGGATTCCCCTTTTCAATGCTGCGACATTCATTTTAAATGGGGTAAACGTAAAAACGTAAGCCTTCCTTTCTCCAATTCCATAGCCACCTTACTGTTTCCATCTTGTTTGGCTGAGAGATACTGAGCTGATCAAGACATCGTGAACTGAAGGCAACAAGAAAGGTACAAATAGTCTAATTACACACAAAACTGCATACATTTCTCAGGTTATAATAACTCCAGGCCCAATGCTGACCATTATTTGGCTATGTTGCACCAATAGCACCGCATGCACTAGTAGCTTTGGAAATTCTGGTGCCATTCGCAAGTTTTTTGGAAAAGTGGGTCATTTCAGATAAATGTCTTTCATGAAAACAATTACAAGAAAAATGTAGGATATGGGCCCTTTAAAATGACTCACTATAAAAACAAATGTGCTAGCATTAAACAGCAGACTGCAGGAGAGCACAGCTACAGAGTAGAAACCAGAGAACTTGTAGAGATGAGAATTACCACTCTGTCATGTCTTCTGGGTTTCTCAAACGCCAGAGGGCGCTCCCGAGCGAGTCCAAAATGGGTTAATTTGAGCGAAACACAGTTTATAAACGCTTAAACATTTTGAATATAAAATAATACATTCATTTTCCAAACACAGGACAGCATAAAACATTTTAACACTTGGTGTTATATTTTTAAGAGCTTTTAAACTCGAGTTATAGACGTTTAAAATGGCGCCTCATTTACGTCCATGACGTCAGTGAGCGCAAACAGCCAGTGAGCTGCACCGTTTGCCAACCAATCAGCGCTCAGTGTCAGTAATGGTAGTCCTGCTGCCCAAAACCCGTTTACTGTAGAAAAAAGTAAACATACAGGTAAGTTTTCTTTGCTTTTTAAGTAAAATACATTCTTATACTTTCTAAAATTAAAGGAAAGTTCTGGGCTATTTTAACTTTTTGTTTTTAGCTGTTCAGCTCTTTTCACATTCATTGAGGACTCTCTCGCAGGCGCTATCTGGCATTTTGCCGTCCTGTTTTGATTTAACAGAGGAAATAGGAAGAGGTCAGGCTCCTAATAAACTGGCTCTGATAGAAACCAGAGTTTGTGCTGATCCAGTTCAGTTCCTGTACTGCATAAGGTGTCCAGCTGAATGCTGGTTGCCATGCAATATGATCTATTTCCACAGATTTGGTCTGAGTATTCACTTTAACTGAGAGATGCCAGGCAACTGCAAACTTGTCCAACCTGCTGAACGAGGCCATGGTGTGAAAACCAAATGTACTCACGTGTCATCTTTCTTGCTTTGGTCCTAAACAGAGAGGACAGCCAAAGCTTCATATTCTGGGTTTGTTATGTAACCTCACAAAGACTCAGTGATCCTTATCTGCTCTGCTCTCAGGTTGCTTCTGGTTCACTGACCGCTTTAGATCTGTTTGTCAGGACTGGAAATCCAAACATAAGGCTGTAGTGTGAGGTTTTATGGTGAAGGAACCTTTACAACGTGCCTTAGATTTCTAAACGTGCAAATGGTATTAAGGATCTCGGTGAGCCACTGCGCATGCGCGGAGAAGCAGCCGTAGTCAGAGATTCTCTGAGATAGGAAATTAATTAATAACATAACATTATTACTGCTACACTGAAATACTGACGGTTAGAAACTATAGCTGTTAGTTATGCATGTATCTGCACAGCAAAGAAGTGTTTGTGCCACTGCTGTAGCTTAACATAACAGCATTTAGAGATGCCAACAGACATTTTTCTGGCTCTCTGCCTCTGATACCGTCTGCTACAAGCTGCGGTGTAGCAAGACTGTGAAATAAATGGGAGAAGAGCACAGTCTGGATGTTTGTTGGATTGCCAGTTGGTTAAATGTGTGCTACTTTGCCCTGTTTCAGCTCATTTTCTGGAATAAATCTATGAAATCTCTATCAGCAAAGCAGGTTCGAGACGAGTAAGCTAGCAAGCTAAGCTAGCTAAATCGCGGAGATTCATGAGCTGTTTGGATCGTCACTTAAGTATTTATGAAGAGAAACAACACACAGCATACCATTTTCAGTTATTTTAATGTTTAAAAGTACAGCATACAGGTATGTACCAGTCATTTATCACATACTTGTCCACAGTATTTTATTTATTTGTGGATTATACTGTCTCCGTTTGATGATATAAGAAAACGATTTTCTGAGACGCTAGCGCAGTGCCGTAAATGATCCCTAACTGTCGCAACTCCATGTGCTGTTACTTCTCTCGCAAAACCTTTGTTTTTGTCGTATTAGCGATGACGTAGCTCGATAAAAAATGGACATGTAGTAGAAAACATGTTGAAGATGAACGACAGGACAGTCAAATTGTTATACTACGATCTACGCCCACAAAACAGCAGTTTGTTCGGGGTACTCAGGCGTTTTTTCCGTTTACTTCCATTCACTCACTCAGAGTCTCTGCACCGTCTCCCCCCTGAGGGAGGGTCTCCGGCCGCGTGCGTTATTGGAATTAAACCCGAATGTGCTCATTTTACGACACAAAATTTACCCTTCATTTAATCCGTTAAAGTGATGATTTATGAGTTACTTGATGAACTACTGGGGTGAAATGGGACCTGAGCAGCCTGGGCAGTTATGCTAGAACTGACCAATGAGAGCAAAAGGGGCGGGGCTTGTTTCTCATTCCCAAAAGTTTTTAGAACTGTGGAAAGCCGAGAGGACTTGGGTCGACATCCTTTCACACTTTTTAAGGTGGACTAACAGGACTAACAGTGCTCTCGTCATGTATCGCAGTCCCTGTAAGTTGACCAGGCTGGCTCTTGTCCTCATTTGCTGCATAACAGGTAAGAGTTTCACCAGCACTTTTTAAACTTCCTCATCTAGAACCACTTCTTAGATCTGCATTCTCTTTGGAGCTGTGTGCAAATGTATTTAAAGGTTAGATGTAATAGAACTATGATATGTACTTTCCAAATGAATCTGTACTTCATACCTATGTAACGTTTACTCATTTAAAGGGAAATTCCACCGATTTTCAAAAAAAAAGTGTGTACATCAGTGGTTGAGCTGGAAACAGTCATTCAGAGTGGTTTGATGTGAAATGTTCCATTGCAGAGAAACCTACCAAGTTGAGTTTATTTACAATGGAAGAGATGGGAACCAGGAGTTGTAGCCATTTTTAGCATCTAAAAATGGCCAGTGAACCTACTTATGTCTTTTAAATGTGACATTAATGAAGGAAAATTGGGATAAATCTGAAGTTTTCTTTGGGTACATTGCCTTACAAAGCCCTGCATGTATTCCTCTGTCATGAATCAATTATATATATATTTCTAGAGAGGTTCTAGAGAAACTTGCCAGCACAGAATTGTTCACAGTGGTGGTGAATGGAACCAGACGTCTGAAGAGTTTAATGCCTCTGAAAGTTCACTCTCAGAGATTTACTTGAAATGATAATGAATACTCTGCATGACATTTGAGACATTTTTGGCAGAGAGGTACATGCAAGGTGGATAGTGGTTCACTGGTGGTTTTGGATAGTAAATAAAATGACTATATTTGTGTTGTAGTCATAGTGACCCCTGGTTCCTCTCACCACCGCTGTAAAGAAATCTGAGTTGGTTCACTCAATGAACCATTTCACATCAAACCACTCAGAATGACTTTGTTTAGATTTCAACCACTGAATTCTGCAGAAATTCTGAATCTTTCAGTGGAATTCCCCTTTAATAATAGTGACATTGACCCCATTTTTAAAAAGCACTTGCCATGTGAAGATACTCTATAGGGGCTGCTGTATTGTATTAGCTCTTATGTACAGAAAACCAGTTAGTCTTGTACGGACTCTGATCCAACATGCAGGATATGTGGGGAAAAAGTAAAAACACACTGATGCATCCGGAGGTGGTGATTCAGCTGTATTGTTTGGAATGTTAGAATTGATTACAATCAAAGAAAATTAGGCATACACAGTGATATTGGTATTGGCAGATTGCTTTACAAAGATGTAACGGCCTAAGACAGATGTTTAGTTTTGACCTATATTTCAAATCGATACTTGTTGATGTATTTATTGTACTATGGAAGAGCAGAATATTTAGGTGACGCTGGGTTTTTGAGCCAATCTCTGCATTTTATTCATTTTACTGCATTTCTATTGTAAGACCAATAGAATCCAGGCAGCCCCATATCCTGTATTGTATTAATGTTTATGCATCAGGGTCAGCATGTATGCACAGAAAAAAATCAGATATTAAATTTTTGTAAGTGAAAATAAGTTAACTCATTGCATAAAGTGTGGGATATTTTCAGACAAAAATTCCAAATTAAAAGCTTGGTTTGTTGCTTTTTATTGTTGTCAGTGTACTACATCAAACATCATATACTGCTCTTCTTTTCCATCCACAGGCTGTGATTGCGATCTAGTCGTCTTACCCACTGGACCTACCCTGATCAACGCTTTTGTCGGCCACAACGTGACACTCGGTGTGTCCATTAGCGGAGTTAGCGCACCTATTGTATCATGGACGAACGGGACGCTAACTTTAGCTACGTGGACTTTGGGCTCTAGCACTTCTCCTGTCATCGCTCCTGAATCCCAGGGAGTGTTATCAGTAGACCAGAGTGGTTCCCTTGTGTTCTGGAACGTTCCACTCAGCTACAACGGAACTTACACAGTGACAGTAACGAAGGTCGGGGCTCGTGTGGCGTATGTGTACTTTACTCTCTTGGTGTACGGTGAGTGAAAATTGAGATATTGTGTAGTAGCTGGAGCCAGGAGTCAGACCACAGTATACACTCTTCAAAGGATGGTTCTTCAAGGGTTCTTTAGTAAAGGTAATGGTTCTGTTTAGAACCATGAATTCTATATAGAACCATTTCCTGCTTAAATGCTTATTTGCATGATGAAATTTTTATTCAGATTGATGGAAAATGTGTTGTATGTGGTTGTATATGTTAAAGTGAGGAGAATTGCCACTCAAAATGCCTTCTGGGTTTGTCGGACACTGGAAAATGCACAAATTTTCTAATCACACTTATTTTCTAAATATTTCAGCAATGCTGTTTATATATTTGAACGCTTTTAATACCAGTAAGTTCAAAGCGCTTTACTCAGCCAATAAGCTGAGCAGCTCACCAGCTAAGCAGCACTGCTTGCGTCCTACTGCCAAAAACCTGATTTACTATAAAAAAAAAGAAAAGATAGTGGAGATACTACACTCCTGGGCCAAGCCCAAAATGGCAAAACATTAAGCTTTCAGTAGTCTTAACAATAAATCATTAAACAAATAGGTAAAATAAGTTAATATCAAATAGCTGGCGATGGACGCAGTCGAGCACAACTATCTACACGTTTTGGACACGATTTGTAGTTGCTGAACTAAGTAATTATACAGCAGTTACTCCTGTTTTGGTCTCAGAACATACCAGAATTTCATCACTACTAAATGGGAAATGTTCTAAATAGGAATGATGCCACTGGACCGCTCTACAGGGGATTGGTATTTTTTTGATAATCTGTTTCTGATTTTCTGTCTCATCAACATTGTTGCCGACTAATCAACGTTGTCAGCCAATCATTTACTGTGCTTGAAGCACAGCGACCTATAGATTTTAATATACAGTGGTGACCGAACTGTCCGTGACTGACACAGACTAGCCAGTAAAATCTGTCGGTAAGAATGCAGAGATAGCCAGCTCACTGACCTTTAGTGCTAACTCTGACTTTCTTTTATCCTCTGCCTTCACAGAGAGCATCATGGATGTTTCTTTAAACACGGGTCTGCAGGATGCTGTTGAGGGAGGCCCTACGTTCACTCTGTCTTACAGCTCCAAGCAAGGACAGGCCACAGGATCACAGTGGTACTTTAACAGCTTGGCAGTGGAAGGCCCTCGGTACTCAATAACAGGGAAGAGTCTGACCATAAGGACACCAAGCCGCAATGACACGGGCCAATACGAGGTGATCCTCACCAACCCTTTCAGCAGAGCAACACAACAGAGAAACATCACAGTGCTGTGTAAGTGTCTGTTTGGTCATTTTTCACTTTGAATCAGGGGTCCAGCTTTAGCCTTGGAAAGCTACCACACTATACTACACTGCCTCTGTTTTACCTTACCTTACACTGTTTACATGTAGCCTGATATTTGTTAATAATCCCAAAAGCTCAATGGGAATAGAGTACGTCTATGTAAACACCCCACTCAGAATAGGCTAGTCCAATTGAGGCCACTTGGAAAATAATTTCTATCCGATTGAACGAGTAAATAATCCATGAAATAGAAGAATAATAGCCGTGTAAACGCCTGTATCCGATTACATTCCCAATCGGAAAGTTTAAGCACATTCTGCGCATGTGCGTCACGTCATAGCAAAAGTTTATAATGTTCAACATGGTGGAGCAGAAACTGGTCTGCAGAGGAGACACAGTTTATGCTTTGAGCTTTAGAAGACTGCGGAGGGACAGGCGTCCAGTGTCTCAGAACCTGACGTCTTCCTCTCGCCCTTCTTTAATAATAATTTTGGATCGGGTTACTTGTAGTGTGCATGTAAACAGAGATTTTCCATCAGATTGTTGAGTAGAGTGAGCATAAAAACACCTCAGTCTTAATGTGTAATAGGAATATATTCAGTCGGATTGGCAAAAATCTTTGGACGTAAACACAGCCGATGTTGTAGTCTTTGAAAAGTTCCTCCCTCCAACACACACCAGGTAAGTTTATATGAATTTTTATGAATATCATAGATTGTGTAATGCTTATAATACTCAAAATACCTTACCATGTGACTTTATTGACTTTATTACCTTGTTTTTAAGACCCTAATTCTCTTTCACCTGTTGCCACAAATAGCATGTGTTCAAAGGAATGCATCCCCCAGGAGGTTGCCATGGCTGACATTGAATAGAGTCTAGTGGGGACCACTTAGCACGATAGTATTAGCTTAATGCTAACCACACCTACTAGCTTTCATTCATCTTTAGCCACTCTAGCATGTCTTGGTAAAACTACTCCTTTCAACAGTAGGTCATTTCAGGTGCTTTTTTCATTGCCTTCCTCTTTGGCTGCCTTTAGATGGGCCAGATCAGCCGGTTCTGGAGGTCAGTCCAACAAAAGCGGCCTTTGTTTCCGGAGAGACTCTTTCGCTGTCCTGCCGAGCTGAAGGGGAACCTGCCCCCTCGGCCTCCTGGGTTTTTAATGGACAGGCTCTTCCTACCTCCTCTACTGGAATGCTCAAACTGACTGATGTGCAGACAAGCCAAAGTGGGATATACACGTGTGTGTTAGTTAACACGAAGACCAGCAACCGTCTTGAGAGGAGCATCACCATAGAGGTCCGAGGTAGGACTGGGTGAAAATTGAAACTGATTGCCCAAATATTAAAAATATACAAAATACAGTAAACTGGGGCTGTATGTGAAATTCAGATAATATCAAAGCAGTGATTTATAAATGCATTTTGAACTGTATTTAAACAAAAGCAGGGCAAAGACAAGATAAGTAATATTTTATTTCATCAGCTTCATTGTTTTCTTTGTAAATATACGCTTATTCTGAAATTGATGCCTGTAACACGTTCCAAAAATGTTGTGAAATGTTAACACAACAACATTTTTAACATATGATGCAGCCATGCTTAGGTATAAGCATAAGCATCAAAACATAATCCAGCAGTTTAGGAACGATGGGCCTCATTTACACTCAATCAAGTTTTTTCTTAAGAATTAATCCTAAAAAAGAAAACACTGGTGAATGTCAGAATCTTTGTGAAAACTGCGTAACGCTTTCTATGAATACTATGCCTATGAGCATCTGTAAACATTCATTAAATGTTATAGTGCATTATAAACATGACTATGAATATGTATAAAAATAAATTATGCTTTATAGCCATGTTTATTAAGGCAATAAGCCACGACAGGCTGTGCGGTACTGTGATTTTATCACAGGAACACTGTTCTTAGTCACGACACGAAGCGGAGAGCCTAAAACTCCCTTCCCTGTGATAAAATCGCAGTAACGCATGGCCTCAAGTGGCTTATTGCTTTTATAAAACGGCAACCAACATAAAATACAATAAAATACACAATTTTTTTTATTATTGTTTTTATATTAATAATTTGAAAAAAATCAACAATAAACAAGTATCCCGCCAAGAAATGTAGTTCCTTTAGAATTTGGTATCGTTGCCAAGCAGCCATGGACTGAATGAGGAAAACGTTCGGTCACTTTTATGTCTTTTACTCTCTGTGGTGTAAAATAAGCTCCCCGGACAAAAAATTAGTCATCTTGTGTCTTTATGGTGGTAGTAACTTCAGGCTCCTGCAGATGGTGTTGTACAAGGATGATCGGGCTGTAAATACCTGTGGGGTGTGCCGGGTCCACCAGCAGTGGCAGAAATCCCAGTCTACAGAAAATTCTTGTCAGAATTGTGGCCAAAAGACAAAACTACGGCTCACGGCTTGTGAATAAAAATGGCTTCGCTTCCAGGCAAGAATTACTGCTAGAAGTCAATGCACGTCCTTCACAACCAACTTCTGAAAGAACACTTTGCAGGGAACTGCATACCATATGGAGCAGAGTGTCACTTCTGCTCACAAAGTCGCCCAGTTACAGTGGGCGAAGAGACACAAACACTGGACTGTTCATGATTGGCAACGTGTTATCAGGTCAGATGAATCTTGTTTCTGCTTGTATGTGAATGATGCTGGGCGTCATGTTCATCGTAGAGATCAGGAAGCCTTCAGTAAGTGCGTGCAAGGTGTGGTTCAAGCTGGAGGAGCTCTGCGATGTTCTCAGGGTCCCTTAATTATGCGGAAATGGGTCCTTTGGTTGAGGTGATGGGGAATTTAAACCACAGTGCCTACATTGACCTGCTGGACAACCAGGTTTTGCCTTTTGCTCGTCATCTAACTGAGGAACATAACATTCCTATCCCAGTATTCCAAGATGACCATTCTCGCATTCACAGGACTGCAAATGTGACTGATTGGCATGATGAACATAGGGAGTATTTACACATCTGGACTGGCCCTCAAAATCCCCAGATTTGAATCCTCTTAAAAAACTGTGGGACTACCTGGAACAACGAGTGAGATGCCAGGGAAGGCGTCCACGAAATCTGGCCGAAATGCACAATTTGGCCAGAAAGAGTGGCTGAACACTGATGTCACCTACATCCAGAAACTTGTCCAGTCCATGTCAAATCAAATCACAGCTGTTATTCATGCTCGTGGAGGAATTCTATTAGGTATGTTTCAGTCACAGGTGACTAAATTTTTGTCTGGTGAGATGCACATTATGAGAAGATTCAAGGAATATAAAGAGATCTCTGTGTATAAAGCGCAAAACTGAAAACCCCATTTTGACACACACTCAGTTCAATAGCAGTGCTGCACTGAAAAAACAGCCATCAATTTTAATTCTGCATTTCACATACTGTGCACCTGCACTGCCTTATTAGGCTTTGCTCTGCTTTCTATTTAATAATACTCGTGAATCATGTGTGAGTACATGTTTACAGACATTTAATATAGTAACCCTTGAGAATTGTAATGGTAGTGTATATAAATCAGCTTTCAATGATATCGTTTTCAGATCATAATCATGAAATGCAATATATGGTGCTGCACTGTTTTTCACTGTTGATGTGCTGAGGCAGTGAAGATGATGCCTGTCTGTTGTGCTTGTAAACACTGTGAGCTGGTTGAGGTGGTTTCAGTGCTGATTCAGACAGTAAATGGAGAGAAGTCATGTTTTTTTCAGGTGTTTCTTTTGTGGCTTTGCTTGTTCTGTAACGTAAAGCCGAGAAACACTTTTAGAAGGTTTAGAATACTTTTATAGCCCATCTGTTTGTTTAACTATTTCCAAACCTCTCCAGTATTATTTGTAGTTATCATCCATTACTTGGTTCATCTCATGTCAAACACAAGGCCCGCAGGCCAAGTTAGGCCCGTGGCAAAATCCTATGCGGCTCTATAAGGATCTATTAATATTAGCCCATTTCACCATGAGCTGCACTACAGTTCTCAGCATGCACTGCAACGTAATGTGTGCTCCCACCCCCTCCCCAAGAGCGATCTGTGGGAGAGCACCACAAAAAAAAGGTTCCATGTGTCTAGTTCAAGCGAATGGGTAGTTTTAAAAAACCTACTGTACACTGGGGACATTTAAAGAGGTTTCACAGTTAGCTGCAGCTAATGTAGTCTGTTGTTGTAGTTTTGGCATATTTTGGCCAATCCTATTTCTTATTTTTACCCCAATCCTTTGTTTTCGAGTGTCACCTTGCCCCTTGGAACTGAGTTATAAGGGGTAGTGGTTGAAATCTGCCCCTATGAAATGGGACCCTCAAATAAAGAAGAACGTTGCTTCATTAACAGGCTACTAGTGCTGCTCTGCAGGCGACCCTGCCAGTCTGCAGTGACAGCAGAGGAGGGTAAAGTTCAGCAACCTCACTGCTGGTCTTTAGTTACATTTAGGGAATCAAATGCCTTCAAAGTGTGACAATTTTTGATTATCACCCACCCCTAAGTCTGCGGTGATATGAAGCTGAAGTCATTCACCAGCTTCTCATTCGTATTTTCCTGTTCTACCTTAAATGGCTCAGCAGTTACATTCTGGCGCTTCAGGTATCAGAACTGCTGTACTATTTAAGGTGGAACAGAAAATTTAGCTAGCTAGCTACCAAGACATCAGCATATTACTAGTGCTTTTTATGCTTCTTATGAAAAAAAAGACTATAATATATGGAAACGACATTAAACTAAGACAATACAAGGATTATTGTAATTTTTGACAGAGGAAATACATTTGTGGGTTTCTTTGGTCGCTTGTTCAGCCATCTTGCCTTTTAATTTTTTCTCATAACACTCTGTTTGGAGCGTGCCTCTGAAAACCTCAGTTTGGAGGGCCATGTAGCCCTACACTTGACCCTACTTCTCTGTCTTAACAAAAATCAGGACCCCTAGGTGTGAACGCTCAGAACGAAGGGATAGGGCTAAGTGGTAGGGGCAAGGGGTGAAATGGGATTGGGCCTTTGAATAAACAATGGCCAGTTGAGGTCACACAGCTGATCTAATCAATACGTCATTGTTTTAAACCTGGTGAGCTTGTGATGAAATTTAAATCTTTGTTATGGCTGGAAGCATCGAGGAGAAATCTGGAAGCAAACCAGCTGCCAAGATATCAACCACTTTTTATGAACTACACTCTTGGTAAAAAAGGCTTCTGTATAGAACTGAAATAGGGGGACCCTTTTTGGTGCTATATAGAACCATTTTTAAAAGAGTTCTTTAAAGAACTAATAAATTGTAATACTAATAAACTGTATAACTGGTTTTCCCATTGCTGAGAAGAACCGATGTATGCATTCACATGGTTTTTTGGGTGTTCATGGCTCTATATTCTTAAAAATAATTCTTCAGTAAAGAAAACGGTTCTATACAGAACTAAGAACACACAAAGAACCATTTGCGTGATCAGATGGTTCTTTGCATTGTATAAGCGTTCTTCAAATTGATGGAGAATATGCTGCAGGTGGTACCATATATAGAGAAAAGAGTTTTATATATTACCAAAAAGGTTCTTCTATTATTAGAAGCATGAAATGGTTCTATACAGAACTCACAGTTCTAAGTAGAACCTTTGGCTTTATAAAAAGATGGTTCTTTAGTAAAGAAAATGGTTCTATATAGAACTATAAACACTCAAAGACCCCTTTGCATGATTAAAGTGTTCACCGCATCATCAATGAGTTCTTCAGATCGATGGAGAAAGTGCTAGAGATGGTTCTATGTAGAACATTTTTGAAAAGGGTTCTGTATAACACCCGACAGGATTCTTCTATTGTTACAACACTTTTTAAAAATGTTCTTCAAGGGTTTAGTAAAAAAAATGGTTCTAAATAGAACCACGAACATTCAAAGAACCCTGTGCATGATTAAGGGTTCTTTAGATTGTAAATGGGTTCTTTAGATTGTTAAATGTGTTGTAGATGGCTCTTTTGAAAAGGGTTCTATATAGCACCAACAGCACCACTCAAATGATTTGCATCATGAAGGGGTTCTTCAGATTGCTGGCAAATGTGCATGAATGTGCTATAGATGGTTCTATATTGAACCTTTTTGAAAAGAGATCTATATAGCACCCAAAAGGGTTCTTCTGTTGTTACAAGCTTGACATTGTAACAATAGAGGAATCCTTTTTAGGTGCTATATAGAACCATTTTCAAAAAGTCTCTATATAGAACCATAGACAACACATTCTCCATCAATCTGAATAACGCTTTCACGATCATGCAAAGGGTTCTTTGAGTGTTCATGGTTTTATATTCAACCATTGTCTTTACTAAAGAACCCTTGAAGAACCATTTTTTAACAGTGTAGATTACTCTGAGATATGAGAATAAGTTGATGAAGACATAATGCCCTTATGAATAGTTTTGAATAATTTAAATGTAAAAATCACAATTTTCAAATCAAAAAGAGCTGCAACTTTAATTCTGTCCTATATTATTCCAAGTTGTCTCAAAAGTGGTGAGTGGAGAAGTGCATCCTTTGTTAAACCGAGCTTGTGAGCTAGCATTCAGCCAGAAGAAGAGGTTAAAACACAAGTTAATAAAATAAGATAAAGGCATAACAGGCCGACATCCAGTCAGCTGCTCTGTGTATTTGTCTGTATTCTGTAGGCCTGAGTGGCTCAGCTATTGCGGGTATAGCTGCTGGAATCCCCTGCGGTTTCCTCCTGCTGCTCTTTTTCCTGGGCCTCATCGCTCTGTGTTACTTCTGTTATAAAAAGAAAGGTATGCAGTGTCTCTTCTCGTCCACCTACACTACCGGTCAAAAGTTTGGACATCTCTACTCATAGTAAGAAATGAGAAAAACCCTTCTATGTTCCATATTTTAGCATAATAGTGAACTCATCAAAACTATCAAATTACAGATGGAATTATACACACACCCCCGCCCCAAATAAATAAATAAACAAATCCAAACAATCTTCTGTTTTAGAGAGTCAGTTCAAGCATAGCCCCCCTTCGTCTTAATACACACTCTTGATTGTTCTCTCAGGCAGCTTCATGAGGAGCCAGCTGAGATACCTTTCCAGCCAGACTGAAGAAATTACACACATCCTGAAATCATGTTGCTGAAAAACACTTGATGGAGGGTGTTTTTAAAAACTACATTTTTACATATTTTTTTTTATGTACAATGTTTTTTTTTTGTGGGGGGTCTTTTTTATTCATCCGCTTCATTATTCATATTCAATTTAATAAAATTGCTTTTTCCAATCAGTTAGTGTACCCAAACATTTGACTAGCAGTATATACTGTCATGCAAGTTTGAAAAGTTTTTGATCTTATTGTCTTAAGATAATTTGCTGTATATATCGCTGCTGTCGGAAGAAGAAAACCTCGTAATGATAACTTTACAGGAGAAGGAAAAAACATGCTTTACTTTTAATGTAAGTCAATGGAACCAGACGTTTTTCCAGGTTGTTTTGGGTCATTTTAGTCCATTCATCATGAAATTTACACATTATGTAAAGAGTAATAGCTATTTTTAAATTATGTCTCTCTCTCAAAAAAGGTTTTCTTCTGACAGCAGCGGTGTGTGTGTGTGTGTGTGTGTGTGTGTGTGTGGGTGTGTGTGTGTGTGTGTGTGTGTCAGCACAAGTCTTTTTACTGGTTTATTGTTTATTGTCCCTCTACAGATCGAAATCCCAGGTATCCTGTATCTAGAGCAGTGGAGAAAGTAAGTTCTCATCAAAAAATGCTAATGCTGTTAATAATAAATAAAAGCTGACTGTTAGCTTTTCTTAGGCCTAATTAACACAGTCTACCTCTGGGTGGCGTGAATGATGCAGCAGTGTGAGTGCAACAGCTCGAACACACTGGCCTTTCATACGTACAGCATATGTGCTGCAGAGCTGCAAGAAAGTTATACAGACATTCCTTTATCCAGACGGACAAATGGTCACAATAGTCACTCTGTACATGGTGTGTTTCTTTATCCTCGACAGCATTCTGACTTGTGATTAGTTTCAAGACTGGTAAACCTAATGGGAAATCTGTTTGCAGCACGGAATGTTCAACTAGTATTTTATAATGAATTGAATTAAATAAAAAAAGTAGCATTTTTAAGTTTGTATACAGTTTTCTGTTTCACTTTCATTGATTTTCATGCTTATTTCAGTGTATTGTGATAAAATACACTGAGAAAATGTGGCCTGTGCAAAGGTTTTATACTTTGTGTAGTAGTGGGCAATATTCTGGTTCACCTGCTTGAAATTCTTTTTAAGGAATTACTTTTGTCAATGCTGTTAATTGCAAATAATCCAATGTAAAAAAATACAGTGCAAAACATGCTGATTCTCTCACCTCTTGCGTAGCAAGTTGCAGCCTGAGATGTTAGTCAAGTTTTTTCAAAGGAGTGATATCAGATTGTAATGAGTTAATTAGTTAACTGGGGGAAAAAGAGAGTGGAAGGAAAAGCCCGTCTCTTGGGGTTAACAGTTAGCCAGTAGCCTTTACGTGTGCACCACATATGGCGCTTCCTGCTCATCCAGCTGCATTGGGCGACGCCGCGGTCTCTGCCTACAAGCCGAGAAGCTCCGCAACTTCTCAGCTAAATCTGATTATGTGAACAGCTGTAATATATTTAATAAATTCCAGTCGTAGATTAAAACTTAAATGTGGCAGTATGAAAAGGTGTAGTGGTGCTTCATGTGTCTTGTGTATTGTATAAGTATTAACTGTCATTTGCTCTCCCAACAGGCTGTGAACAAACAACCAGATCTGACCATACCACATAAACTACTGACCAACGGGTTTAAACTGCCGCCTGACTATAATCTCCTCCGACTCCAGGTTTTGTATTTCACCTCAGCCTGTTCCCTCGTTTAGCTTCCTTTATGACTGCTTGTGTACTTGAAGCAATGTACTGTGAAAATGTTTAGGCACCTCTGGTCATTTGACATGTTTTGAAAATAAGAAAACAGAGAACACACGTTAAAATGCACAATTACTATTTATTTGATGAATTTAATATCTTAGAAGAAAAAAAAATAAAACAGAAAACGTGGCCTGTGCAGAGTTTTATATTTTATGTAGTAGTGGGCGATATACGGGTTCGTCTGCTTGAAATTCTTTTTAACCCCTGTGTGGTGTTGGGGTCTGTGTGACTCATTTTCAGTGTTTACCAAAAGAAAAAAAAGATGTGATTTATTTCAACCTCAGATTCCTCGGCCTTTGCTCATTTTCTGTGAGGAACATATAAAATAACACAGTTTCAGTGACTTCACTCTGTTCACCCCCTACAAATTTATGTTACACATGTGGTGTTGGGTGAACCCACTGTGTCCCCTCACCCTGTTCTCCTCCTACATGGCCTGCTGTTAGTGTGTGTGTATGTGTGTTTATATATGTGTGCGTGTGTGTGAGAAAGGAGAACCCTATGCTGGCCACTTGTGATTTAATAAACATCTGATATTTTTACATACATTTTTATGGCTGTATTGACTTTAAAAAACAATAATGCGGTGGGTCCACCAGACCACTGAGTAACAACAACATCAACACCACACAAGGGTTAAGGTATTAGTTTTGCTATTACCAATATATCAGTATCATAACATGCTGATTCCTCTCACCTCTTGCGTAGCAAGTTGCAGCCTGAGATAAGTTAGTCCCAGTTTATTCAAAGGAGCGATATCAGATTGTAGTGAGTTAATTAGTTAGCTAGGGAAAAAGAGAGTGGAAGGAAAAGCCCGTTTCTTTGGGTTAACAATTAGCCCCCCCCCCCACAGCGCTCAGCCAGCTGCTTCAGGCGATGCTGCAGTCTCGGTCTACAAGCCGAGAGGCTCCGCAGCTTCTCAGCTAAAACTGATTGTGTGAAGTGATTCACAGTGGTTTGGTGTGAAATGGTTGATTGTAGAGACTCAGATTTCTTTACAGTGGTGGTGATGGGAACCAGGGGTCACCATGACTACAACATACATATAGCCATTTTATTTACTATCCAAACCCACCAGTGAATCTACATGAATCTTCTGAGTCTTTATTTGGAATGTTGATAATGACAAAATAGCGGTAAATCTGAACAAAATAAGCTTTCTTTGGGGCTGTTTTGCCTCACAACACCCTACATGTATCCTTCCACCATAATTACATATTAAAAGATAGGGTTTAAAACAGTAGATACGTTTTTTTGGCCAAAATATTGTCAAATGCATCATAAAACAATGTCTCAGACTTCTAGCATTAACTCATAACCATTTCATGTAATACTTTCAGTGAGGGAGATTTTAGAGGTGGACGTCTGGTTCCTGTCACCACCACTGTGAACAAGTCTGACTTAGCAAGTTTCTCTAGTACAGAGCATTTCACACCACACCCACTCTGAATGACTTTGTTTACATCTCAACCCTCTAATTATAGAGAAATCTGACGAATCAGTGAAGCGTCCAAAATGGGTTTATTTGAAAAATCTATACATAAATACATTATATCATAATATATAACAAGCTGTCAATAGTCTTAATTATACTGTGACGTAAATTTTTTAGTATGCATTTTTATGTATTTTTAGTTTTTTAGTATCCAGCCTTCCGTCCAGTGGCCACTGGGATAGGCTCCAGCACCGCTCTCCCGACCCCATCACGTTAAAATGCCATTTTTCAGTTTATCTTTAGAGCCCATGTGTTAAACACAAAGCCCGCAGGCCTGTGACACAGTCCTATTCGGCCCGCAAAATTATTTTAATTTTCTATTGTTATTAGCCCGTTTCACCCTGAGATGCACTACAGTTCCCAGCATGCACTGCAACATAGTGTGCATTTCGACCCCATTCCCCAACAGCAGTCTATGAGCCAGCGGTTTCACAGAAAGAAAAGATGCCTGGTGTCTGGTTCAAGCAAGTTATTTCATTTTTCTTTATTGTTATTAACCCGTATCACCCTGAGATGCACTACAATTCCCAGCATGCACTGCAACATAGTGTGCGTTCCGAACCCCTTTGCCCAACAACAATCTCTGGGCCAGTTACACAAAAGGAAAGCAAACAGGCCGTTTAAAAAAACTACCTAAAGCAATTTATTTATATTTAGAATTATTTTTGAAAATATATTCAGTTCCTATTTTGCTTTTGCAGTTTTGGCATATTTAGAATAAACAATAGCCCTTTAGGGTCAAGGCAAAATGTTAAGTAAAAATGAAATAAAAACACAGCTGGCACAGGGATTTGCTGAGATTTTTTAATATGGCCCTTTTAGCGGGTGAGTTTGACAGCCCTGCTGTAGATTTTGTGGTTTTCACTGAGAAAATCAATAAAACATGTAATTTAAACTTTTTTAACACTTTTTAAATGTTTGTTTTTCAGACTTTATCTGAACGAGCTGGACCGTTGCCGTTAGGGACCGTCCCCGTGAGGATGGCCACTACCGTATAACACAGTGATGTCGATGCTTATGTGCCCAAGACCAGATTCCAGCAATGAGTAGATCTACCTCACCTCCTTTGTTTGCCAAAAATTGAATGACTTCTTATAGTCTGATTAGAGTGATATTGAGATTTATGAACATACATTATCTATATTACCACACAGCCTATCTGGATACATGCTGGATCAAACATTTGACATAATGGCGACTGTAAAATCCTAATAATAGACTAATTTTATCATATGCTGTCAATAGCACAACTACAGCCAGTCATTAAGCCACGCTAATGAAATTATTGCAAGTTTAATGTTCATTGTGTTTCACTGTTGAGGTCAATGACAGGCAATGATGTATTTTTATTTATTTTTTTAGTAAATTAATATAAGCTGTGAGTCACAAACCCTTTTAATATGCACTTTTATCTGTTGATATAATTTATGTGAAGCTCCTTTTCATTGAATATTCTAAATAAAATACATGTGCATTGATTTCACGAGTATGGCCGTGCTCTTTCAGCAGGTTACCGCGGTGCGTTCCTTTTCATGCTTTAAAGAACTTTTGGGTGATTTAAAGGCCATTTCGACTGTTTCAGATCCACTGTTCAGGGTTATGTGTGGTTATTTTTATGTTGATCTTTTTCCTTCACACCACGAGACCAGAGACTTCTGCTTTCATTTCGTCTGCAACATCATTGCACTGGTTACAACTGTAGAGATATGCTCACTCTTTTTACTCGGAAACCGAAACCTTGCTTCTGCCCTCACCCCTGATGTTTTTTACTCTCTGTATTTAAAGGAATAGTCCTGTTTTTGTCAGTCTAACATCTATCAGACTCATCTGTGGTGTCTGATCAATTATCACTGACAGTAGTTTTGATATGTGTCCCTGTGCTTAGGAAAAAACTGAAAACACATTGACTTGAAGCACACATATAATAGAAGTCAATGGGCACGTGGCGCCTGCCCATTTCTATTCAGCTTCTATTATGTTCTTTTCTGTTCTGCATTAAAATGATTGCCCATAGTAATCGGCTGTACGCTGCAGGTGCGGCTGATAGAAATTAGGTTGGAGCACTGCAGCTGTAGCTTTACAAACACCGGTGACAGACTTTGAGGGAAGCTCTGAGGCTTGTGAGAAAAGACATCACTCTTATGAAACCCTGAAAGTGACATTGATGTTTCCTCCAGCTTATTTCTGCTAGTTTCCGGAGTAAATGCTTAAGTTGCACTAATATGGCATACAACGGTGGCAGAGCCCCTGTTTTGGTCACTCAAGCTGGATCGGAGTGAGAGAAAGGCCACAGGTATTCATTTTTAATTTGAATTTAAATGTGTTAAATTCAAGTTTACCTGCCGTGTTCATACTGAAATGTCTCAATCATGTAGAATTGTTTCCGGGTGCTTTGTGAACTCTCTGTTCTCAGTTTGAAACAGTATTCTTCTCATGTGCTGTGTTGTCAGGATTTAGACGTCATGGGACGATGTTGGGTGCTCCTCTGCTTTGTTTTGCAAGGTAAGTGTTGAGTAAGTGGACAAAAAAAAAATACAAAGTTTAAACACAGGATCTCTTCACTCAGACGCTGTAGGACTTGATAGCTCATTATTAACAAGATGTAGTATAGATACTTTGGAGCCATGAAAAGCTGTTTCTGTTTTTATTTACCACTCAGTGATGAAGGCATTTTAAATCTGTGGAAGCCCATTCCTGCCAGATTGAGTCGAGTCTCATCATAAAGTCGAGCGTTTGTTTTGTTTTTCTTTTCAATTTTCTGTTTCTGAAAGCAAAATATCAAATTATTGACTTAGTATCTCAAAATAATGACATTTGTTCTCAAAATCAAAGCTTAGTGTCTTGAAATAATGGCATACTTTCACTAAATATTGACAATATCTCCAAATAATTACTTATTTTCTCAAAATATTGACATCTCGAAATGTTGATTTTTTTTTTTTTTCTTCCAATATTGGATTTATATCTCAAAATAACAACTTATTTTCTCGAAATATCAACTTTATATCTCAAAATTATTTTCTTGAATTATTCACATCTCAAAATAAATTTTTTTTTCTGTTTTTCTTTTCAGTCTCTTTCTGGCAGCAAAATAATGACTTAGTAACTCAAAATAATGATATTTTTCTCAAAATCAAAGCTTGGTATCTTGAAATTATGACGTTTTCTCAAACATGTTGACCTAGCATCTCAAAAGAATGACTTATTTTCTTAAACTTATGACTTGGCGTTTCAAAATTTAGACTTATCTTGAAATACTGACTTTGTGTCCCAAAATAATGACTTATTTCCTCAAATTATTGACTTGGCATGTCAAAATTTCATCATCTCGAAATATTGACCTCACATCTTAAAACTTTTTTTCTTCAAATGTTTACTTTATATCTCAAAACAATGACTTATTTTCTTGAAATATTGACTTTATATCTCAAAATACTTATCTTGAATTATGCACATCTTGAAATAACAATCTTCTGCTTTTCTTTTCAATCTGTTTCTGGCAGCAAAATATTGACTTAGTAACTCAAAATAATGACATGCTTTCTCAAGAGGTTGAGTTAGCATTTCAAAATAATGACTTATTTACTCAACATTTTGACGTTTCAAAATTTGGACTTATCATCTCGAAATATTGACTTTGCATCCCAAAATGTTGATTTAGCATCTCGAAATATTTACTTTTTTTTTCTTCAAATATTGACTTTATATATCAAAGTAATTATTTTTTTTAAAATATACACTTATATTTACACTTCTGGAAGTAATTTTTTTTGTCTCAAATTCAAGGCTTAGCATCTCAATATAGTAACTTAGTTTCTTGAAATATTCACTCAATATCTCATTTATTTTAAGAAAATCTGTGGAAATAATGTGTAATTAAATTTGAAGTTAAGTAAGTATATTGGGATAATAAGCCATTATTAGGATACTAAGTGATTAACATACCATCATTATATATACCCCACTAATTAGTTGTGCAAACTGCTTGTCTATATTATCATACTCTTGCCTCAATACGTGTGGAATTGTTAAGTAATCATGCATAGACTTGCTTATGTGACACTGTATGGCATAAAAATGGGCTAAAAACAGCAGCAGCAGCCATCTTGAAACCTGAGTTTAGTCTGGACTTAGTCTCAGAGACGACATAAACAAGACTGAGGAGCGGTTCAGTCTCTCTAACACAGTTTGAGGCAAGTGTGATGGTTCAGGCTTGTGTTTGCATGATGCTAACCTGACCTTTCTGTTACTTGTTAGCTTTGTTAGCTTTGTAGCTGCAGTGCTGAACTGAAAAAACACACCAACAAAATCTGATTTGAAGTGGAAAAATGTGTAAATTAGATGTTTTTGGCCAAGTATGACTTTAAAACTCTTTAGAAACATGGTTTATGAACCTGCTTTAGACCCCCCAGTGAACAAACGTCTCGTTCTGTCCTCACTGCCCAGTGCTTCGGTGGGCGTTTACAGAGGCCGAGGAGTGGAGTGTAACCATGCCAGCAGAGATCAATGTTCTGACCAGATCGTGTGTGGTCATCCCCTGCACCTTCACCCACCCTCCGTCACACGAGCCGTCCCAAATCATCTGGTACAGCTACTCTAGTACCAAGTACCCCATAGTCTACAGTGAAAAGCCTAAGGACGTCATCGAGCCTTTCCATGGCAGAACTGAGTTCGTAGGAGATGTGAAGTCTGGAAACTGCAGCCTGAAGATCAGCCATGTTCTACCAGCAATGAATGAATATCAGCTTTATCCTTGGATCGATCCAGATGCAGTCAAACACAAGTTCTACCACAAAACCGTGAAGCTAAAAGTCCAAGGTGAGTCCAAGATGGTTCTTCAAGGGTTCTTTAGTAAAAGGAATGGATCTATTTAGAACCTTGAGTCCCCACTCTTAAAAAAAGATGGTTTTCAAGGGTTCTTTAGTAAGAAAAATGGATCTGTTTAGAGCCTTGAGTCCTCACTCTTAAAAAATGGTTCTTCAAAGGGTCTTTGGTAAAAGGAACAGATCTATTTAGAACCTTGAGTCCCAACACTTAAAAAGATGTTTCCACAAAAAGGGTCTTTGGTAAAAGGAATGGATCTATTTAGAACCTTAAGTCCTCACTCTTAAAAATAAATGGTTCTTCAAGGGTTCTTTAGTAAAAGGAATGTATCTGTTTAGAACCATAAGTCCCCACTCTTAAAAAAGATGTTTCCTCAAGAGTTCTTTAGTAGGGAAAATGGTTCTAAATAGAACCTTGAACACTCAAAGAACCCTTTACATGAATAAAGGGTTCTTTGCATCATGAAAGCCTTCTTCAAACTGATGGAAAATGTGCTGTAGATGGTTCTATATAGAACCTTCTTGACAATGGTTATACATAGCACCCAAAAGGGTTCTACTATTAGTATGGTGTCAAGCTTGTAACAATAGACTTTTGGGTGCTATACACAACAGTCTGTAGCACATTCATGCACATTTTCATCAATCTGAAGAACCCTTTCATGATGCAAAGAACGCTTTAATCATGCAAAGGGTTCTTTGAGTGTTTGGGGTTCTATATAGAACCATTTTCTTTACTAAAGTACCCTTAAAGAACCATCTTTTCTATGAGTGTGCATAGATGCTAAAATGTTTTTTTGTATGGTGAAACAGTTCTTCAGATTGATGGAGATATATGTTGCATATGGTTCTACAGCCTAAAGAACTTTAAAAAAAAAATGGTTCTATGTAGCACCAAAAGAGTTTTTCTATTGTTACAATGGCAAGCTTGTAACAATAACAGAACCCTTTTTGCTGCTATATAGAAACATTTTTTAAAAGGTTCTATAGAGAACCATATACAACACCATCTCCATCAATCTGAAGAACCAGTTCCTTTGCTAAAAACCCTTGAAGAACCATCTTTTTAAGACTGTACTGCAGTGGTTCTCCATCCCAGTCCTGAGTCTGTTGCCCCAACTAGAACGCTTTGCGTGATTAAAGGTTCTTTGAATTGTGAAAAGTTTCTTCACGTTGATGGAGAGTGTGCTGTAGATGGTTCTATACAGAATCTTTTTGAAAAGGGTTCTATATAGCACTAAAAAGGGTTCTTCTATTGTAACAAGCTTGGCATCATACAAACAGAAGAACCCTTTTTGGTACTATATAGAACCATTTTCAAAATGGTTCTATATAGAACCATATACACCGATCCTTGTTTCTACACTCATTGTCCATTTTATCAGCTCCACTTACTATATAGGTGCACTTTGTAGCTCTACAATTACAGACTGTAGTCCATCTGTTTCTCTGCATACTTTGTTAGCCCCCTTTTACCCTGTTCTTCAGTGGTCAGGACCCCCATGGACCCTCACAGAGCAGGTACTATTTGGGTGGTGGATCATTCTCAGCACTGCAGTAACACTGATGCGGTGGTAGTGTGTTAGTGTGTGTTGCGCTGGTATGAGTGGATCAGACACAGCAGTGCTGCTGGAGTTTTTAAATACTGTGTCCACTCACTGTCCACTTTATTAGACACTCATACCTTGTCAGTCCACCTTGTAGATGTAAAATGTGCTGCTGCACAGTTTGTGTTGGTCGTCCTCTAGTCCTTCATCAGTGGTCACAGGATGCTGCCCACAGGACGCTGTTGGCTGGATATTTTTGATTGGTGGACTATTCTCAGTCCAGCAGTGACACTGAGGTGTTTAAAAACTCCAGCAGCACTGCTGTGTCTGATCCACTCGTACAAGCGCAACACACACTAACACACCACCACCACATCAGTGTTACTGCAGTGCTGAGAATGATCCACCAAATAACATGATTGGGTATAAAAGAGCATCAGAGTCTTTCAGAAGTAAAGACAATGAGGGGTTCACCACTCTGTGAAAGACTGCACCATCAAATTGTGCAGCAATTCAAGAATAACATTTCTCAACATAAAATAGCGAAGAACTTTTGCTTTTCATCATCTACAGTACATAATATCAGTAAAGGATTCAGAGAATCTGGAGAAATCTCTGTTCGCAAGGGACAAGGCTGAAAACCAGTTCCACTTTTTTGGAACATGTCATTGGCATTTAATTTAAAATTGGCATAATTTAAAAAAAAACAATAACATTTCTCAGTTTCAACATTTGATATGTTGTCTTTGTAGTATTTCCCTTTAAAAATATGGTTTACATGATTTTCACATCATTGCATCCTATTTTTATCTACATTCTGCACAGCATCCCAACTTTTTTGGAAATGGGGTTGTAGAACCATTTCATTTACTAAAGAACCGTTGAAGAACCGTAGTTGTGTTACCTTCTCAAAAGGAGTGTAACCTTACCATAGAAATTGATTAAGCATTACTATGGATATTGATGTAGGGAAATCATGGAAATGAGTGTAGTGTAACCTTGGAAACAAGTGCATCCAGTTGGTCCATTGAGTACTTTAGTTCTACTTCTACTTCTAATATTCTCACAACTGCCTCAACGTGAGAAATACTAGATTTATCAGCTAGATTGAAGGTTATTTCATAGATTCAAGACATTTTCTCCGGTCAGGACCCCAGGGCTTTAAATTAACTAATTTAAAAATGTGCTGGGGCCCTGTTTCTGTATTTTGTCTAGAGCCCCAGATTCTCTATATGTCATTTATCTCAAGCTAATTTTGAAAGTGTGAGCAGAGGGCATGGATTTTGAGAGTGAGAGTCCCATAGTTCATCAAAACACCCACAGAAACTTTGAACATTGGGGCTCGTTAATCACTATTGCAAAGGCTGAAATCAAGCTAACAACTCACAAGCAATATATTGTGCAGCGTTAATGTGCACAAGGTTCCCAGAATTACTATCAGTCTACACAAAATCACATAAAACCATGTAGGTGGTGGTTGCAGCTGCACCACACTGCCATCTGCTGGTCATTTGGACACTTTCCCGCAATTGGTTATTAACCCCTTATACTGCAGACTTATTATCCAGAATGAATTAGTCAGCAACTACTATGAAACATGTAAGTTGTGTAATTCCGAGAGTGAGGAATTGAAGCCTGGAGCTTCCCATGGGGTTTAGGGGCTTAAAGAGGGCACAAATGAAGAGTGTGAATGTGTGAATGCTGCACATGTGGCCGATCTCTGGCTAACTTTCAGTATTTATTGCTTTTTATAACAGAGACCACACCAGTAGTACAACTTACTGTTGATGGAAATCCAAAAGAGGGGGAGACTCTTCGTATTTCCTGCGCAGTGGTGCACACTTGCATTTCATCTCCCCCTACCCTTTCTTTTGGGGACACAAGTGGGGACGTCGAGAATAACCAAACGGACCTGGGCCAGGGCTACTGGCGAACTGAGAGCACCATCTCTTTCCCTGCCAGAGCCAGTGATCAGGGCAGGGCAGTGGGCTGCTGGGTCGGTCATCCAAGCAGGCAGGCGGCTCCAACTTGGGTGGAGATAAACGTACACTGTAAGTCTATAATACCATCTCTGTCTCGTTAAATGCATCATGGACATGTGGTGGGATGTCAGTAGTAATGCAGTGAAGCAAAAGAGAAGATCTATGTTCTTATTCTTAAATATACATGATGGATGTGGAGCAAGTTTATTGCTGTGCTTTCAACATGCTGGTATTGTATGATGGAACCGAATGGGAACTTAAAGGATCCATTTAATGGAAAACCCAGTTTGAGTTCGAGTTTCAAAATGTGACGTCCCTTCAGTCAGCTTAGGAAACTAAGGCCCAATCCAGTTTCACCCCTCGTCCCTACCACTTAGCCCTTACCCCTTCATTTTGCGCATTCAAAGAAACCCATAAATGTGAGTATTTTTGGCCCTTAATATTCACCAGGGTATATTTTGGTTTTTCCATCTGAATTTATGTGACCAAATCATAAGGCAAATTATTCAGTAACTGCATGAAATAAATGTACATTTTTATTTTTTGTTTATTTATTTTTTGTAAAAGCTCCCCTCAAATTAACAGAACATGTGTTTTATAAACATACACATATCGCTATATGCTTACAATTTACTGCTGAAGGCCAAAAATCTTAGACGGTCTTTGTATTTTTTTATAAAAATAATTTGTACAGAGCAGATCACTGAAGAGACACCATCTGTTTATAGTTTATGGCCCAGATTTGTGGAAAAATGGGTCGACTTTCAGTAGAAAAAAAAATTGTGAGTTCAGCTTCTTTTATTATAGGGGTTTAAAATTACATCACCCATCTATTTGACTGGAAAGAAGACAGTTACAGCTCTCATACGACCCCCACCTTTTGAATGTAGCTTATGAAATATGAAAGTTATGAAGAATATGACGAAGTGCGTTTTGGAACCACTAGTGGTCCCAAGGAGTTGAAAAAGTTAAACAATTACAATAACCATTGGATTATCTTAGTTTAATGCTGTTTCGGTGTATTATGGTCCTTTTCTTCGTAAGAAGCATAAAAAATCGCTAGTAGCTTGCTGATGTCTTGGTAGCTAGCTAAATTTCCCATTCCACCTTAAATGGCGTACCAGTTACATTCTGACACCTCAGGCATCACAAATACGCCACCATTTAAGGTGGAACGGGAAAATTTTGACAAGAAGCTGCCGATTAGCTGAGTTGAGCTTCATATCACTGAAGAATTAGGGGAAGAATTATGAATAATTGTCACACCCCCCTCTTTGAAGGCATATGATTCCCTAAATGTAACTAAAGCCCAGCAGTGAGGTTGCTGAACTTTACCCTCCTCTGCTGTCACTGCAGACTGGCAGGGTCGCCTACAGAGCAGCGCTAGTAGCTGTTAATGAAGCAACATTCTTCTTTATTTGAGGGACCCTTTCAAAAAGGGTCTTTATGGAACCATATACAACACATACTCCATCAATCTAAAGAACCTTTTCACCATGCAAAGAACGATTTAAGCATGAAATGGTTCCTTATAGAACTCATGGTTCCAAAAAGAACCATTCTCTTTACTACACTCTTAAAAAGATGGTTCTTTAGTACAAACAATAGTTCTATATAGAACCATGAACACTCAAAGCACCCTTTGGATCATGACAGGATTCTTTAGAGTGATGGAAAACGTGCAAGAATGTGCTATAGGTGGTTTTCTATAGAACCTTTTTGAAAAGGGATCTGTATAGAACCAAAAGGGTTTTTCTGTTGCTACAAGCTTGACTTCATAACAAAAGCAGATCCCTTTTTGGTGCTACATAGAACCATTTTCAGAAAGGGTCTTTCCCTTCAAAAAGATGGATCTTTTAGTAAGGAAAATAGTTCTATATAGAACCATGAACACTCAAGGAACCCTTTGGATCATGGGGTTGTTCAGAGTGATGGAAAACGTGCATGAATGTGATATAGAACTTTTTTTTAAAAGGGATCTATATAGCACCTAAAAGGGGAAACCAGTTTGGTGCTATATAGAACCCTTTTCAAAAAGGTTCTATATAGAACATACACAACACATTCTCCATCACTCTGAAGAACCCTTTCATGATGCAAAGAACCCTTTAATCATGCAAAGAGTTCAGGTGTTCATGTTCTATATAGAACTATTTTCTTTACTAAATAACCTTTGAAGAACCATCTTTTTGAACCATGAACCATAGAACCTTTTTGAAAAGGGTTCTATATAGCACCCAGAAGGGTTCTGCGATTGTTACAAGCTGGCATCATCACAGTAGCAGAACGCTTTTTGGTGCTACATAGAACCCTTTTAAAAAAGCTTCCATATAGAACCATGTCCATCAGTCTGAAGAACACTTTGACAATTCACAGAACCCTTTAGTCATACAAAGGGTTCTTTGAGTGTTCATGGTTCTTCATAGAACCATTTTTTTTTACTAAAGAGCCATTTTTTTAAATTGTAGATGAGGGCAAGAGCTTTTCTACTGAACAAGCTGCTCCTTGTCCTCTGTGTGACCATTGGTGACCCCTGGACTTGAACTATGACCTTCAGGACACTTTCATAGCTTTTCTTAATGTATCATATGAATGTTTGATGTATCATATCTTTATATGATACATCAAACATCAATAGAGCTGATGGAATGTACAACCCAGGGGGATATAGACCCTGGGAACATAGGCATGGGTGTAAGCTTCCATTACTTGTTAGCTGCATTAGCCTCGTAGCTCCAGAGCTGAACTAAAGACACCAAATATATCTTTTCTGATCGACTACAATTGAAGGAAAATGTAATAATATGTTTTTTTCCACTGGATTTTAAGGCCTACAGCTTCTCCTCCCATGTTTCTTTAGATGCTCCTCGATCAGTTCATGTCTCTGCTGAGAACAGCACAGCTCTGGTGGGTGGGAATGTAACTCTGGAGTGCCGCAGTGACGCTAACCCACCCTCCTCCACATTCCTGTGGTACCTTCAGAGGGACGGATCTGTGCGAACACTGACCACTCCAGAGGACAGCATCACGGTCACTGACCTGCAGCACGACCAGAACAGCTTTTACTGCACGGCCCAGAACATTCTCGGAATGGCCAACTCTTCCTCACCCTTTATCATCACTGTGGAGTGTGAGTCGGAGATCTGGGGCTTTTCTGCCTCTATTGTATGCACAGAGTGTCAGTGGTACGCAGGGCGCTCAGTGTGGACAGACTGAAAAAACAGGGGGCTACAAATTTGAAAACATTTAAGGAGGACTTTTATTCATAGTAGTGCTCATAGTGATATACTAAGATTTCACTATTAAGACTAGACTCAGTGTATTAGATACGCCTCCCTTGTGCTTCCACCATGCTGGCGTACATCTGTTGATGTAGTTTGTGTTGGTCATCCTCTAGTCTTTCCTCAGTGGTCAGTTTCTCACCACAGAGCTGCTCTTGACTAGATATTTAGGCTATATTTAGGTGTTCTCAAGGTGTTAGGTGTTTCTAATAAAGTGGCCACTGAGTGGAAACACAAAGTAGATGTTTCTGATGAAGTAACCAGCGAGTAGAAGTACAAGGCAGGTGTTTCTAATAAAGTGGCCAGTGAGTGTAATATTATATTTTAATTTAATGTAATTGTAGCTAAAGTTGTCAAAATTGTCTCTTACAAAGAAGGACATAAGACACATTACGTCATCACAGAATTCAGGTACATACATGGTTGTTTATGTCTTCTTAATGTGATATTTCCAGACAAGCCCTCCATCTTGCCTGAATCCAGCTGTGTTATCCATGGTCCAGCGTTGCGATGCTGGTGTAAGGTCCGATCCCTGCCTAGCGCCTCTGTGGAGTGGACGGTGGACGGCACGGATGCTCAGTCTGCCCTCAGCCATGTTGAGATGTTCAGTGTACGACAGAACCACACACTCAGCGGGGAGATGCTGTTTAACATGACTGTCCAGCACACAACTGTGACTTGCAGGGCCTATCAACGATCATGGCCAGCATGAGCACACCCTGCTCATAAAGGGTACAGCAGTGATTCTCTAGTTTTATTATAGTAGTTCATAAGTATGAGGGTGAAAGTGTTGAAAGTGCACAACGTATGAATTGTGGGAATATTAGCTAACTGCTAATTCTGTTACCAAAGTGGGTTCTAGGATCTAAAACATCATTTGCATCCACTTACAACATCAAGCATTTATCTACTCATTATTTAATCAAGGAAGGTAAATATGAGGGCATTTTCACTTCTACGATAATGCTAACTTCTGCTAGCACGCCTGTGGGATTCTAGTAGTTTGTAATTGCTAGGCTAACGGCGATTCACATTTTTGGCTGTTCTTGATTAAAAACAGATATTTGAAGCTTCTAAAAGACATCCTTGGCTTTACGTGAAGGTTGTGATAGACATATTAGCGTATGTTCTACCTTTAGCAGTTTCGTAGTGACTCTCGTATCTAGAACTTCCAGAAGGCCTACCATAATTTTTGTTCTCTCAAAAATGATTCCTCTGTCACTGTAATTATGCTGATGGTTAATCTAATGCGTTAGTACTTCTCTTCAGGTCTTGGAGGCCTAACCAATAGCAGAGCTTGCTTAGCTATTAGCTATATATTAGGTCTGCAATTTCCCTTCGGGCAGTTTTCCACTGCATGTTTCAACGGTTTAACACTTTTGTTTCCATCCAAAACTTAACAATGAAACAAGAGTAGTGCTGTAATACTTAGAGTTTAAATACAAGCATGAATCTGTTGAATCTATTGAATAAATGACAGATGTGTATTTTTCAGTTCTTAATAATTTGGCATGTTCTGAAGGCCTAGAAGACCCTGAGGGTTCCTCTCTGCTGAGAAAATGTTAAACTTTGTTTTCTGTCTGTTTCAGCGCCCCCGCAGAACGTGTCAATAAGCCAGCGGCCGCTGCATGTCCTGGAAGGCCAGTCTCTCACGCTCTCCTGTTTGAGTCACGCTTTTCCAGAAGTGCTGTCCTACAGCTGGTACCTGGTGTATGAGGACAGGGAGGTCCAGCTCAGCGAGCGGTCAGAGAGGCTCCACCTGCAGGTCGTGGGCAGGCACATGGGGCCATACCGCTGTTCAGCTCACAATGAAATCGACCAGAGTCGCTCCACCAGCACGCTGGTTCGTGTGGACTGTGAGTGTCTAAGTGCTTGGGGCTTTCTGTAGGGGGCTGTGTTTTCCAAATGTGACCACTGTAGATTCACTGTAAAAATGGTTTGTCAGTTCAACCTAAAAAAAAATACTTCATGTGGTAAACTAACTACTTTTATTCAACTAAATAAATACTTTGAATGAAAGATTCTTTCATTGGTTGTTGGTTTGCTTGTTGAGTCATTCTATGGAAATGTTCATTTTCGTGTCCCTAGCATTTACAGATATAGTACACTTGAAAAACATATTAGGGTTACAATTTATTTATATTTAGGTTTTTAAATCAATTCTATAGAATTCGAAGCACCACAGAAGAGCTCGTCCTCACAGTCATGTGTAAAGGATGAGTGCCATATTTTGAGGTAAAAAAACATGTTTTTCTGCAATTTCAACTGCAATAATCTATACATGACTATGAAATATATTATTTAAATGACATAAAGAAAACAAATGCCAAATACATATTATAAAATATATAATGAAAGTTATGGTCCTCAGGAGTCGTGTCACTGGTGTTACTGCATAACAAAAAAACTCATATTTTGAAATTAAAATCACGTTGATGACATCACTTGACTTCCTTTTACCTATTTTCTGAGTATCTATGAAAAAAAGCACATGGTGAGTCCACTGTGTCTTTCCAGTTGTCAGAAATTTTCTCATTTAGCTCATAATTTCATATGAAGCTTTTAGCTGAAGTCACTGGTGTGACCCACTTTATTCTTAGACAATTGTGAAAAAATAGAATACAAATGGATTAAATTACATATTTTAGTGGATATTCTATGATAGACAACTTGTGGTTTGTTGCTCTGTAACAGCCATTTTGTAAAATGCATTTTTCATTAAAAATGTCGCTGGTGTTACCTTTCTTACGTGTAACACCAATGACGATCAGTAACACCAGTGACTCCTATGGATAGATAAAAGAAAGTGGACATTTGTGTAGAATGGCCCTGTTACTACATGAAGTAATTTTTTTTACGTTGAATTGACAAACCATTTTTACAGTGTTATTTTACAGTTGGGGTGGGCAATATGGCAATTGTGATATTATGATACTTCAGGAAGTCACAATGTGTCACAATATTTCTTGTTTTCTGACATCTTATAAGTTGGAGAAGACAAAATAGAGTCATATTTAATAAATACTACCAAAAAGTATGAATAAAATGACTTATATTCACCAGATTACATGCTATGCTACACTTAATGCAATAAGGCAGGACTAATGATGTGTCCTCAAAAAAGCATTTTGTGACATGATATAATTTAACAATAAATATTGTTGTATTGACCAGCTCTATTTTAAATTGATGCTTCGGCAGTTCATATAGTTTTACATTTAAAGGGTAATCCCACTTAATTTTCACATTTTCTGTATAATTACAAGATGGAAAGTTACTCAGAATGGTTTGATGTGAAACGCTATGTTCTAGAAAAACTTACCAAGTCAGAATTCTTAACAATGGTGGTGATAGGAACCAGACGTCTGAAGAGTTTGTCTCTAAAAGCTCCCTCACAGAAATTTATTACATGAAATGCTTACAGAAACATTGCACAATGTCTGAACCATTATTTTTGTGACGTAAGTTTTTGGTTCCTATCACCACCACTGTAAAGAAATCTGGGACAAGTAAGCCAAGACATGTTTGGTGGTTTCTTTCTTTGGTTTTGTTTTGGAGTTACATAACTAATGTATCGAACAATGGAAGCTTATATCCGCCAGTTAGCATCATAAACGGGATCAAAACATTTACGAGATTCCATTTATAGTCCTGTTTACATTCATGTAAATAATCTGACTTAACTGCTGCATGAGCTGCCCTCTTCCTCACGCAGATGTGTTTACCCACATATGAGTTCCCCTCCTTGATTAAAAGCACAGTGCCTGGCTTTCCGAAGCTGACAAGATGGTATTCCTGCTTTCCCCTCCAGCTTCAGTAGTAAGGCAAATATTGAAAAAAAGCGTTTTTTATGGCTTTACTCGAAAATAGACTCCAGCGATTACAGCTTTTACAACATGTTTGGTTTGGTGCCATAAAATGTTATGCTATGCTGTTCACATGATTGTAGTTGTTAGACTAGCAGTCTTAGTTAGACTTCTGCCTGGTTTGCATGTAAATACAGTTATATTTATAGTGTTTTTTACTCTACAACTCAACACAGTTTAAAGTAAGTGTTGCGCAGCGCCACCAGGTGGTCAGAAGCTTCCTTTAGGAGGGAGAGGGGTTGGTTGGCACAGTTTCCGCCCTCTCTCGCTGTATATTTCAGGCCGTACATTGGAAAACCCAATTAGCAGCATGTGACAACTTGTCTTAGCTAAAAAAAAATAAAATAAATAACAGACACTGTGTCATTCTGGAATTAGTGCATTTAAATTCATGTTATGCAGTGCCAACAAACAGACATAATCAAAGCTTTTCATTTAAGTCACAGATATAAACCAAAGATGATTTTAAGTCAAGAAAAGTTTAGGAATGTTTAGTTTATTTCATCACTGGCTTGTATAGAACAGTGGACAAAGAAGAAAAGTAACTTCCAGAAAGACTAGCATGTTTTTTTTTCCCTCCACAAATTGATTCCACTGTCAATTACTAGTTATGTTAGTGGTGAATCTCACACGTTAGCCCATCACCAATTTAAATATGTCTCAGTATGTGCTAATGTACTAGTATAGGCTAAAAATATAATAGAAACAAAAACGCAGACTTACTTTGCTCTGCTTTAAGCTTTAGCTCAGATATAGCAGGAAACTTTTCCACAAAATAGAATAGTTTCAGCTTCGTGTTTGCCAGTTTCTCGTTGCAGATTAAAGGTATCAGGAAACCAGCTGGAGTGGTTATAAATGCAATTAAGTCCTATTATCTCAATTTCAATAATATGTTCAATAATATGTTTGTCTTAAATCTTTCTCTTTGCCGTTTTGTTAGCTACCAGCTAGGCAAGATTGTTGTCTGCGTTGCTATGGTGACCAGCAGTCTGCGCACCAATCTTCAGGGTTAAAGGGTGAATTAGCAGTTATACATTAACAGCATTTAAGATCTTTTATTGTTAAAACTGTTTGAATGATCAGCAGAGCTTTATGTTGCTGCTAAGGAGGATTATTTTATTTTTACCTACAAATCTAATTTTGCTGTGGAGCCAAACAGAGCAGTAAAAGAGCTGTGTACAGCTCACAGAGCTGCACGTTGCTGACCCCTGCATTAGGCCTTCGGTTCCACTGAAGTCCTAACCAATGGGAGAGCTCAACCAATGGGTGGTGTTGGGTCTGTTTGGACAGTTCTTCAGATTGTTGAATGTGTTGTAGATGGTTCTTTTGAAAAGGGTTCTATATAGAACCAAAAAGGGTTCTTCTATTGTTATGATGTCAAGCTTGTAACAACAGCAAAACCTTTTTTGGTGCTATATAGAGCCCTTTTCAAAACGGTTCTACATAGAACCATATACAGCATATTCTGAAGAACCCTTTCATGATGCAAAGAACCCTTGGGATCATGCAAAGGGTTCCTTGAATGTTCATAGTTCTATGTAGAACTATTTCCGTTACTAAAGAACATTTTTTTATCTATTTGGAACCATGAGTTCTGTATAGAACCATTTCATGCTTAAATGGTTCTTTGCATGGTGAAAAGGTTCTTCAGATTGATGGAGTACGTGTTGTATATGGTTCTGTAATTAATCTTTCAGGGTTCATTATAGAACTGTTGTCTTTACTAAAGAACCCTTGTGGAACCGTCTTTTTTAAGAGTGTATAACAAGCATGATAATCCTATTAAAGCCACTGTCTTCTTTGTATTATGTTAGCTACAGCCTCCTAACATTGAGGCCCACAGTGTCTCCCTGCGATTGTACTTCACAGCCATTAGCCAGCTGTCACAGGATCCTGTTATAAGCATTTTTCTTCATTTACGATAGCATGATAGCTAGCGGCCCACCTTAACTGCAGGAATAAAATGATACTTGAGCTTTGTATTATGTTCGCTACAACCTCCTAACATTGTGGCACACAGTGTTTCCCTGCGATTGTACTTTACAGGCGTGACGCACAGTAAAGATACAAGAAATTTCTTGTGTGGCTTCCATTTCCAGCTGTTAGCTGGTTAGCCATAGGTTATGGATATAACACAAGTGATAAATGTTCAAATATTGGACACAAGTCTGTGATCCTCATCATAAGATTAAATTTATCCTCTCTTTTTCGCTTTTTTACTCACCATTAAGGGTGGCCGAGAAGAGTAGTGTGGTCTATTTTTTTTTCATTTTTAAACATGTACAGCCATGTTGAGGGGCTTTAAATAAAAAGTGAACTAAAGACAACTTTTTCATTGTTTTCTCATTCCCTAGTCGCGCCAGTCATTTCTCCAGACTCCTCCTGCACACTGGAAAAAGGACAGGTCAGGTGTGAGTGTGTGGTTGAGTCTTATCCACTGGCAGCTGTGACCTGGACTGCCCCTGGTGTTCAAATCAATCGAACGGTCAGCATGGAGTTCAGTGGGAGTCTGAAGTCTACTCTGACCGGGCACATGGGGAACGGACAAGATCATTTGATCACCTGCCACGCTGCCAACAAATATGGACAGATTTCTCTGCAGCTCACACTCAAAGGTCTGTCCACTCTCCTTTATTTAATCCTGTGGTTTCCATTTTTAGAACTAATGACCAAAGGCAATGAACATTGTTGTAAATGATTTAAGACACCTGAGTGTATCGCTGCTCGCTGCTATTAATAGGGCAACTCTAACATATAACTTCGTATTGCTAGTACATTAGCATCTCGCTTTTGTTGCAGGCTCTTCTGCCTCGTCCATGTCTTCACTCGCCGCTGCAGGATGTGGAGGCGCTGCTTTAGTGCTCCTGATCGCTGCGATTCTCTACTGCACACAACGCAGGTGCGGACCCAGATTAAAGAAGAGCTCACCCAAAAATGCTAATGTCGCTGAAAGTGAAAGTTAGTGCTTGTATATGTATGTGAGAATATGCTTCCCCCTCACTTTCTATAGATAGCCATAGAGTGGCTACCTATAGAAACACTTTAATAACAATTCAGTATAGGGGGACATGATGGTGTCCTTTTATTAGGCCTCATCAAACCAGTAGTTGGTAAGTAGTAGTCTGGCTGCTCACTTCATTAAGCAGTAACTACGGTGAATTAAAGTTTTAAATCTTCTCTTTATAGATGGTCAGTTTTGTTTACAGCCAAATGGTGATTTACTATTGAACTATTGATAAGACAACACCTAGTGCTTTGTAAAGAAGCACATTATAGACCCAATGCTCAGGAAAGTGTTTTGCAAAAGATTAGGAACAATAATACACATATAAAAGTCCTGCGTAAAGTGATTAATTCACTCTAGTCACTGCTCAATAAAGTAGCAACGAGGAGTAAATCAGCAGTTATTGGCTTGATAACTTAGTTACTGATAAGGCTATTGACTTGATAAGATTTAATAAGGGCATATTAGTTCACACCTCAGATGTTTTGCAAATGATTATGATCTAAATTAGACCAAATAAAAGTGTAATGAAGGAAAATGCTCAGTGCACTCTGATGAGCCAGTTAATTACAGGCTAGTGGCTTGATAAGGCTTAATAAGTAAAGTAAATTATAATATCCCCCTTTACTTGGGCTGCCTAACATATTTTTTACTTTGGCCTGTGAGGATGTTTGATTTGGTCCGTAAAGTTACCCTAACCCCATCTCATCACCCAATGGAAGAATGAACTTATTTTTATACTATAATGTACCTTATGTGGCTGAATGTATGGGGACGTAAACATCTCACCTATTTAAGCTTGTTGAAAATCACAAGCACTACAACAGCCAGTCCATTTGAATTTGTACCCATTCCATCAAAGGGCATTTGTTAGGTCAGACACTGATGTTGGACGATGAGGCCTAACTGGTACTCGACATTCCAGTTCATCCCTGTGGGGTTCAGTGGGGTCGAGGTCAGGGCTTTGTGCAGGCCACTCGAGTTCCTCCACACCAAATTCATCAAACCATGTCTTTATGAAGCTCACTTTGTGCACAGGGGCTCAGTCATGCTGGAAGAGGAAAGGGTCTGCTGCCACAAAGTTGGAAGCGTATAATTGTCTAAAATGTCTTGTATGCTGTAGCATTAACATCACCCTTCACCTGTACCAGGGGGCCTGAAAATCAGCCCCAGCCCATTATCCCTCCTCCACCAAACTTTACTGTTAGCTCTGTGCATTCCATTAGGTGGTGTTTTCCTGGAATCCACCAAACCAAGATTCAACCACCAGACTTCCAGATAGTGAAGCATGATTCATCATTCCAGAGAACACATTATCACCGCTCCAGAGTCCAGTGGCGGTGTGCTCAATGCCACTCCAGCTGAGGCATTGCACATATTGATCTTACGTTTGTTTACAGCTGCTTGGCCATGGGAACCCATTTCATGAAGTTCCCAATGCACAGTTCTTGTGCTGATGTTATTTTAGTGAGGCAGTGTGGAACTTTGTAGTGAGTGAGTGATGCAACAGAGGATAGATACACTCTGCAGCCCCTCTCTGTGAGTTTGTATGGTATACCGCTTAATGATTGAGCTGTTGTTGCTTCTAGATGCCTCTATTTCACAATAATAGCACTTACAGTTGAGAGGGGAAGATCTAGCAGGACAGAACTTGTGGCCGAGGTGGCATCCTATGACAGTGCCATGTTTAAAATCACTGAGCTCATCAGTACCACCCATTCTACTGCCAGCGTTTGTCTATGGAGACTACAAGGCTATGTGCTTGATTTTATACACCTGCTAGCAATGGGTGTGACTGAAACACATCAACTCAATAAATAGGAGGGGTGTCCACATACTTTTGGCCATATAATGTAACTTAATATTTTAGTGTTGTAGTAACAAAATATAGTATAATGTTACAACATTTCTAAAAACTCAGTTTGGCCCACTAGAACATTGCACTCTGGCCCCCCACGACAAAAAGTTTGGGCACCCCTGCCTTATAACTGAATGTTACTAAAATTCCCTCTCAGTCAGAAAATCCCCAGATACAGTTGAATGCAAAAACACTCCCAGGTCAAAGATTTTGCTCATTTTAGTGCCCAATCTCCACTTATTTATTGAGTTAAAAAATAAAACATATAAAATGTGCCATAACTTCTACACAGGCCATACTTTATATTTCCCCCCAATATTTCGAATTCAACAAATAACCAGTAATTGTGCAGTAAAATGTGCCCTGTGGAGATGTGTTAACTCACAAATCAACAAAACCAGGTCATTTGACCAGGAGTGGCCAAACTTTTGACTGAATAAAATGCTAGATGGCCTTGGCCATAATATCTAACTTGGCTAGCCACAAAGGAAAAGCTCATTGCCAGCACATCAGCATTTGTATTTGTATCAAATCATGGTTTACTGTATTGATCAACCTCTAATTCACCTGTATAACACCATGCTGTATCACATTCACTATCATCAACTACTGCATCCGTGCTTCATCATAACATGCAAATGTGCTCTGTGGTAACAGTATTATGAAAATATAATTTGATATCAATGATTTCATCGGAAGACAAATAATGCAGTAGTAATGAAATGTATTACAAGTCATAACATGGCATATGTTTATAAAATATCTCTGAGCATTACAGCTCTAGGATCTGCATTTCATAACTTTGCGATCTAAAGCAGGGTCATCATTGTTTATTAAGATGCTGCTTCCCTAAGGAGCACAGTTTCATTCATAAATCATGCCAGAGACGAGGGTTCTCTGCTTTAAAAGGCAGAAAATTGACTGGTTAAGGATGGCCCTGTGTCTTTACATGCAGTATGTTTGTGTTTAAACAGCAGGGAGAACATCAACCCACTGGTAGAAGTTGAGCTGAAGGACAATGAACAGGAAAAGGGAGGTAAATACTGAGGTCTCATATTAAGTCCTGATATTAAGCCATTATATAGTCATGTGCAAAAGTTTGATCACCCCAGATTGTTAAAAAATTGTATGTTTTGTTGGTTTTCACATTATCCTACAAAGAATAACAGTTTCTTTTGCTGAGTTTGATATATTGGAAAAAATAAAACATAAAATTGGCCATAACTTTTGCACAGGCCATATTTTATGTTTTTCCCCCCAATATGTTAAATTCAGCAAATAATCAACATTGAATTAAATCGTGCAGAAGTGTGCTCTATGTAAAGGATGTGTTCACTTATTTTTATTTAAAAAATCAACAGAAACATAACATTTGATCAGGGGTGCCAAAACTTTTGCACACCATTGTATATGCGGGGAGTTTAAAGGAATAGATCAACCATATTTGCTCATGTGACAAACAATGAATGGAAGGTAGTTCGGCACCAGCTGGCATGATATAATTCATTTAATGCTAATTGGTGGCCATTTGCTTTCATTCACTGTTAGCAACGTTAGCTTTTTACTGAGCTATTCTGTTAAAACATTATGCTAATATTGCCTAAAGCTAATAATTACTTCATGAGCATCCTCTAGACATGTAACATACTGACAGGATAATGTGACACTAATGGACACAGACTAAAAGGGGAATTACTACGGTGTCCAACACTCAGTACAATGAAAAATGCATTGCAAATTCATATATGTGATGCAAATTCAAAAATCATGACTACGCCTGAGCTTCATTTTACAAACGTGCTGCAAATACAGTCACACTAACAACTAAAATGTTTCTGGAAGACTCTGAGAGAGGATGGAATATCTGTAGGTGGAAAAACTTCCAGTGAGTTCAGGGTTAACTTGGTTGGCTACACTGTAAAAAAAAAAATAATAAAAAAATACCGTAAAATTTAAAGTAATTTACTGGCAGCCAATTGTAGAGCATATATACGAAGTACTGTAAAATATTTACACTGTAAAAAATGTACTGTAACATTTACAGTAACTTACTGCATATTCACAGTAAATATTATACAGTATTTTACCGTATATTAAATGTACATTTATTTACTGTAAATGTACAGTTCTGCTGCCAGTAAATCACTGTCAGTTGCAATGTCTGGTATATTACTGTAATCCAATGCATCGCTCTAAATTCCCAGTCTATTACAGCACAGTCCTGTAAAATAACAAACCAGTACTTTACTGTAAAATAAATACTGTAAATTTGCAGAAAGGGTGTATAGTAAACACTTTTAAATATTTTACAGTATTTTACTGTATTGTAGTATAGGGGGTGCACAGTGGAAGCCTAGATAGCTCAAAGTTCATACCCATGACAAAGCTTTATTTAGAACTTATACAGCAACCAGAGTAAAAGACAGGAAAATCACTTTTTAAACCTCTAAATCACGCTGGAGGCTGTGAATCAGGACACAAACCTTAATGATGGTAGCTCACACTCCCAAATTCAGTACTCAGCAGAACTGCTCTAAAGTTCACTTAACCTCTACACATTAACATCACATACTTGAAACTGCAACCAAAACCCTTAAATCACTGTTCTAAGATAAATACAGTCCAGCTTAGCATGGGCAAAGAATCATGGGAGTCGAAGCATGCTCTGACTTTGCTTTACAGTTATTTACTGTAAATTTACAGTTCTTTATTGGCGACTCTCCTGCCAGTAAATTACTCTAAACTGCATTGTCTGATATGTTGCTGTAAACAAATGCTCTAAAAGCCTATTGTTTTACAGCATGAGCCTATAAAAAAAACCAGTATTCTACTGTGAAATAAATACTATATACATTTACAGCAATACTAACTATATGACATGCCATAGCTGTACTACAGTAGTCATATCTGGTATTGCTATTTGAGGCATATATGCTATTATATAGTGACACTCTACAGCTAATTCCCATTATGATACAGTGATATTAGTAATAAAAGTTAACTTACTTTTACCAGTGAAGGTTTATGCTGCATAGAATTTAAAAGTTCGAAAAGCTCCATCCGCTTTCAGTGTCCTCTGGAAACATTTCCATCGTGTTGTGACTGACTCTGCTGCATTTTCATGTGTTTTCCAGTGTTGTCATTTTGAGTTTGCAGAGCGTCTACAAATTTGCAGCACCTTTCGTTTTAAAGAAAATGTTTTCCTCATTTGCTGAAAATGAAAAGTGTTGAGTCTTGTCGGCCACTGTAAAAGTTTCACCAATTTTTCAAATTTGATCACTAATCGTCATTCAGAGTGGTGTGATGTGAAATGTTCCGTTCTTACCGAATCAGCATTATTCACAGTGGTGCTGACAGGAACATGATGTCTACAGCACAAATATAGCCATTTTATTTACTGTCCAAAAGCGCCAGTGAACCTACACGTCTTCTGAGTGTTATATGGAATGCTGATGATGGTAAAATAGTGATAAACCTGACGTTTTCATTTTTTTAGCAACTGCTTGTACCCCTCCACCGTGAAATATATATAAGAAAAAGTTTAAAGCCAAAATCCTCTCAAAACTATCATGAAAACAATGTCTCTGACATCAGCATATTTGTTGCCGTTTCCTGTAAGAACTTTCTGTGATGGAGCTTTTAGAGGCATTAAACTCTTCAGATGTCTGGCTCCCATCACCACCACTGCTGTTTCTCTAGAACTGAACATTTCACATTACAGTTTGTTTACATCTTAACCATTTAATTAGGCAGAAATTTTGAAAGGTTAGTGGAATTCCTCCTTAAACCTAGTCCTGGGTTTACATCAGTGATATCCCATCAAAGAACGCTGACCTTTTCTTTCTTTTTTCTTCAGATACCAAGTACTCCAGAACAATGTGGTTCTGATGGCTGCCAGAGTGAAAGTATTTCGATATTTCTTGCCTATTATTTTAAGTTTTTAAATATTACAGGAGAACAAATATTATGTGTATTATGTTGAATTGACATAGAATTTGTAACATTATAGAATTCCAGTTGCTGACTCTTTATGATGGTTCACGTTTGAGCTGGTTTCAGATGCCCTGATATAACTGTATGTGTATTTAATGGAAGTAACTAAATATAAGAAATCAAACTAAAGGTCCTAAAATGGTAATCGTTGTTATTTTCTTAATGAAATAAAATGCCATACTGAACCTCTTGTCTCCAAACGTGTAACTTTATATGAAAAGGATTTTTTTGTTTTTAGAGTACGCTATTACTAATACTGGACGATTTTCTATTGGTCCATTCATCATGAAATGTTTATGCAGTGTAAAGTGATTTTGAATGATATAAATAATATACAATAATATATATTCAGAGTGGTTTGATGTGAAATGGTTAATTGTAGAGGAACTGACTGAGTCAGATCTCTTTATAGTGGTGATGATAGGAACCAGGGGTCATCATGTCTTCGACACAAATATAGCCATTTATTTACTGTAAAGATGAGTAGTGAACCTGCACATGTCTTCTGAGTTTTATATGCCATGTTTATGATGGTCAAATAGTGGTAAGTGTGAATAAATATGCTTTTTTTAGGAACCAGGCTGCCTTATAACACTACATGTACCTCTCTACCAGGAATAGATTAAAAAAATATAGATTTTAGGCCAAAAATTTCTCAAAACTATCATCAACGTCTTTTACACCAGTGTATTCATAACCATTTCATAGAATAACTTTCAGTGAGGGGAGCTTTTAAAGGTGGACATCTGGTTCCTATCACCACCACTGTGAACATTTCTCTGTAAAGTTTCTCTAAAACAGAGCATTTTGCACCAAACCTCTCTGAATGACTCTGTTTACATTAGAATGATTGCCTTATGCAGAAATTTTGAAAAACTGCTGGAGTTCCCCTTCTTGCTCCAGTGTAATCTGTGAGGTCAATGAAAAGGCCTAACATTTATCATCTTCCAGTCATAAGCTTTCCCGGACAGGTAGCGCTGTAGCCGAGTGTATATGTATGCATGTATTGGAATGGTCATGTGTTTGTTCCGAGTGCGTCCCCCACGGGTTCCGAACAGCATGGCTGGCCGTGGCTTGAAAGAAAGTGTGCACTTCAGCATGTTGCATTGACTACCCAGCACTGTTACTGCAAGCATCTGCACATCCACAGTTCTAGAACACCCAGTACAACAACAAAAAAAAAAGCGACACACATACCCACATGCACACCCACCCTTCCCCCTATACCGTGACCCCACTCCCAACGCTGACCGTGGGCCAGGCCTGAAAGGGTCACGTGGAGCTGGCACCGGCAAGCTCAAGTGCATTTGTTCTGCGCGGACAAACCTGTGTGTTTAAAGGATTTTGCCACCATCGACAGAAAAGCAAGAGGGATAACTTTTTGGAATTCGGCCTAGGGGGTCCTCTTTGACGTTACGCTCACTGCAGGCTCCCCGCTCTCCTGTCTTGCTCTCTCTCCCTGCGGAAAGGTTCACACTTGAGAGTGTTTCTTTATCCTGAAGGACTCAGGTAAGACGCCCACATGCTCTGGAGAATTTGCTGAATTGAATTTAGAAGTAACGTGTAGAATCAGGGTCGATGGCTCACTGTGCGTCATGAAGTTCAAGTGGCCCTATATGTATATAGTCGTGTGCAAATGTTTGAACACCCCTGGTCATTTTTTTTTAGGTGAAAATAAGTGAACTCATCCTCTGCAGAGACTTAAATATGGCATTTTTCTGCAAATCGTAGTGTGCAGTTTCTACCCGTTTGCTGCATTTAACACACCGGGAAAATATAAAGTACAAAATATAATGGGCCTTTTGTACAGGCCTCATTTTATGTTTGTTTTTATTTATTTTTCCAACAACGAGCAGGGGTGCCTAAACTTTTGCATGTGACTGTAGGTGTATATGACCCCATCATTGTATATTATTTCATGTAAATAACTAAATGAACAAAGTTTATGGTTATGTGTATATATATGTTGACTGCACAAGTTTGAACACCCTCAGTCAAATGACATTAGAAAATCAACAGAACATGACGTTTGACCAGAGGCACACAAACATTTGCATATAACTGTGACTACATGTAACTAAACCAGCTAAAGTCAGAGGTCTACATTGAAATTATCATAATCAGATCATAATGTGAACGTGGAGGTTAGTAGAAATAACAAAAAATAGGAAATCCATCTAAATTGAATGCTTTAAATGGTCATTTTTTTGATTTAGCTTGTATTCCATGTACTTAAGATAAAATATCAAATATAACTTTGTAATTAAATCTACGGAGGCCACTGCCAGGCAACAATGTGAAACTCAGTTGGTATTTCATAGCTAAAAAGATTCATTTCTCCCATTGACAGCACAGTTGGCTTTATATAAATACTGCTTCTTGGTCATTTGGTTGTAATTTGGCTGAACCAATAGTCGAGGTTCTAACCAGTTTCCCTCATATTAGCCTTTGGTACCATTACATCTCATTGCCTTTGCCTGCGTCACCATGCAAATAGTATTACTGGCTACTGTCACCATGATTTACATTACATTTAGTTTCAGTGGCTGGATCAAGAGATCAGGGCCTTTCTTGTGAAAGTATGTTTGACTGGTGGTAGGTTTGGTTGATGCAACTTTCTCAAGATATGTGTTCTTACAAGGTACAATTGACATGTTTTAAAAATTTTGAGTTAATAAATGTCCATTGTAAACTGTCTTGACTCAAATGCAATAAAATGGACTGATCACAATTTTCTGAACGTTTCTGGGGCCTTAAATGTGATCCTACTTGGGGGGTGGTGGGTTTGAGGGGCCCCTTACTCACCCCTATCATAGTCCACATATTGCTGGAAACGACCCTTTCAGAGATTGTGGATCTAAAACTCTAAAACCTTCAGTCAGTTTATAGCCTTTTAATGCTAACATCCTCATCTCCTTGTTATTTTAAGCTGACCCTAAAAAGATCCTTTTTTCAGTATTACTCATTGCGGTCAGTGGTAACACAATGTGTCGCATCCTCATATTTCCTCACCACATAGTGTAATGTGTCGAAAGTGTCACATATCTCTCAAAACTCATGAAAGGCTTTGTTTGTTCATGCTTTCTGGCTTGGAAAGGAGGACCTTCGCAACAAATTCTAAAGCATTCAGTGTAGGAAGCTGAATACATATTCAATCTTAAGAATTTTTTTGCCATACTTGCATCTAATAGAGTTGATAAGGCCCAGTACAGATGATATAACATATGCGTCACTTACTCACTTGCATCAGTGCTATTTAACGGTCATTTATCACAGGTTGTTTCTAAAAATGACCTGAAATTAATGCGCTTCTTATCCCATTCTTAGTCATTCCTTTATCCATATCTACTGTGTGACTGTACGCATTGTCCACTGTCTGACTGTGTTTTGCTAGCATTAGCACTGTGATTGTACCCTTTTTTTGAAACCAGTGGTCAGTAAGTCACATCATATTATATTTTTGTAGAGGATGATGTTCACACTTTACATTATAGCACAGAGTCCTCTGGTCTGACTAATATGGTTGAAAAGGACTACATGAAATCAGGCTAGCGAAAGCTATAGGCTACTGAATTAGTCTACCAAACGGCACAAATTCAAAATGTCGGTCCTAGCCGTCACCCTTCGTACTGAATGTTTGGTGGCAAACAAAGAGAAATGCTGTGCACTAACATTGCCATGTGATCCTCTCTGGCCACGCTGAATGCAGTGTGTTCAGCTTTGCAGCCTCCGCAGCATCTATCAGGATGTATAGCTTTATGGGAGGAGGCCTATTCTGCGCCATTGTGGGGAACATCCTCCTGGTGGTCTCCACGGCCACCGACTACTGGATGCAGTACCGCCTTTCTGGCAGCTTCGCTCACCAGGGCCTGTGGCGCTACTGCATGTCCGGCAAGTGCTACATGCAGACAGATAGCATTGGTAAGTCACATGCTAATCAGGTCATCAGAGCTAATGGTGACGTTTTCTGGTGATGTGAGAGATATGAAGTGAACACTGGTTAATATTAGGTTATATTTGGTTAATATTATAACCCTGCTGAAGAAAACATCACAGCACAGCATGAATTCCAGTGCTGGTTTAACTGGTCACCCAGCATGATCATACTAGCCTCCAAAACACAACATACGCTGATTTTGCTGGTGAGCAGCTATGCTATGCTATGCTGTGCTGGTCTATGCAGGTGTTTTAGCAGGGTGGACAGATTAGCTCATAGCTAATGTTAGCTAACAGCTGACAAATTAGACCAAAGCACTATTAATATGAAATATTTCTGATCACTTAATCACTGATTTAAAAAAAAAAACAACCTAGCACACCCATAGCGAACGTTTGCTAATTGCTAACATGTCTATTTGATAAAAACACAAATACTAAAACGTAGAAGTGCTAAATGCCTAAATGTAAAATCTATCAGTTCTCAGTTGGAAAATTAGCGTACTTGCTAATCTACTGTCTTCTCTTTCCTCTTTCTCTCCCCTCAGCATACTGGAATGCCACAAGGGCCTTCATGATTCTGTCCGCGATGTCGTGTTTCGCAGGAATCATCGCCGGCATCCTCTCCTTCGCTCACTTCTCCGCTTTTGAGAGGTTCAACCGTTCCTTTGCCGCAGGGATCATGTTTTTCGTTTCAAGTGAGTTCCTAGCCTGCTGAGTGCTAAATTATTCAAAGGGCTAAAGCTGCTAATACTGAGGCCCTCATAACTCGTGTATAGCTCATTGGTAGCATGTTGCTAATTGTTAGCCACATCTTTGTGTGCATTTTGGGTGAAGTAGGCATTTAACCCACTTAAGTGTTTCAGGTATTCACTTTCACCCCTTCTAGAAAAGCTTATAATGAATGTTAATGAAGAAATAATTTATTGCAAGTTATTCTGGAGCATTTCTATTAGTTCCTTCATCAAAAATGACAAAAAACGGAGATACAAGGTTTTGTCCAGACAACAATGATGTGTTTTGGATGCTGGTATGCTGGTCAACAAGCATGACCATGCTGGGTGACCAGCTAAACCAGCACCAGACCAGCATAAACCAGCTTAGACTAGCTTTGACCAGACCTAAGCAGTTTCTTAACAGTTACTGACTCATTTATAGTAGTAAGCTAACCTAGATGCTAATTCTCGGCAGCTCTCTTTGTTCTGCTTGCGATGGCTATCTACACCGGGGTGACGGTGAACTTCTTGGGAAAGCGTTTTGGTGACTGGCGTTTCTCCTGGTCCTACATACTAGGCTGGGTTGCCCTGCTCATGACCTTCTTTGCAGGTGGGTAAAAAGACGATGATAGCCATTTTCCTTGTAGCCTCAACAGATGATCTCTGAGGCATCATGCTGTAGTCAGCCATCAGTCTCAGTGTGAACTGATTTGCTTTGCAGGTATATTTTACATGTGCGCCTACAGGATGCATGAGTGCAGGCGAGTGGCCGGTCCGCGCTAGAGGGACGAAGAAAAAGGAACAGAAACTACGATGACAAGAATCAGGACGAGAACGAGTCTGCAGTTAGCAGGCCTGTTCACAGCAAAATCAGTGCTTCAATCAGTGACGTCAGGGCTGCCTCACAGAGTCAAAGTAAATGCGGGGAAAGCAGCTGAAAAATAAAAGGCGCCTCAAGTTCTCTGCCTCTGCGGTTCTTGCTTCACTCTTACACAGTCCATATCAGGACCAGTAGCAGTTAGGTCATTAGCACTAAATGTATGGCTATGATGGGAAATGAAAGTGAAAAAAGATAGAATTTTAAAAAGAGTTCAGATCAAAATGTTATGTTCATGCTGGTTAGATTTTGAAATAAATTTCAGACCATTGAAAAAATAATATTGTTTATTGCTTTTGTTTATTTAATATTTTGAATTACAACCACATTGTATGATTATTTACATTTACATTCATATCCATCTCACTGCTGTTAGAAAAAAACTTTGTATCTCCAAAATGAGGACTTTACAGGAGAAGGAAAAACCTACTTTACTTTTAATGTAAGTCAATGGAACCGGACTTTTTTCCAAGTCATTTTGGGCCATTTAGTTTGGTCTATTTAACAGAAAATGTATGCACAATATAAAGGGCAACAGGAATTCGAAATGATGAAAACTGAGATATGAGGTTTTGTTCTGACAGCAGATATATATATATAGTTTGTTCCCTGTACAGGATGGAGGATGTGCACATATTTTCACTTAGAAAACATGTAATTTGACTCATTTAAACTTTTTGCATATAACTGTGAAATAGTATCTGAGAAGTTTGCATAGAAGTTTGTACACTTGCTTGATGCAGGCACATTGAAGGCCTAGAAGGCCTAATGCAATAGACTATCAGGCCTAATGCAATAGACTATCAGGATAACTGCAAAGTGCAACCAATTTAATTTTGACAGGTGTTTTTTTTTTCTGAAGAAAATGTAATTTTTTTGGAAATTTTGTTTGTATTCATGTTTAGAGGTAAGGAGCAAACAACTGACAATGCTACCTTTGTGTGCTGTTGATGCAGAGCTTGTATTAATATTGTGTACCAATTAAAGGCATTTTTATCTCTTTTTTAGGTGGATTTAAGTCAAAAATTTAGAATCAATTAGTTTTTTCCACTGATTTTTATGATAAAGTGACAGACTAGAAAACTCCCCTTCTGATGATGCGTCTTGAAGATGAGAGTTACTTGAAACTTTATAAACATGTGGGTGAATTTTTGGGCCTGTTTTGATTTTTTTTTCCTACAAACTCATGAATGCAAGCCAGATAGCTAATGTTACCGCTAGGAAGCCAAATATCTTACTGCTGCTGTATTAGCTGTCTTCAAATTGTCATTACAGTGGGGAGAATAAATTACCCAAACAGAGCTGTGCTAATGTTAGCGTAGTTGTATTCATTAGCCTATAGATCAGTGTCTAGACTAGCAGTCAGGATTTGGTGACACCACAGGGATTCCCAATGGTTGTATGATGTGTTTGTACAATGCATTCTGGGTATTGTGGTGAGAAATTCTCTCTAACTTATGAAGATGAGTGACATAATGCTGCTCTGCAAAATACAAAAAATATAAAAATAAAATATTAAACTCTAGTTTTAGGTTAGCTCAAAACTGACCCAATTTAAAGGTTTTAACTGTGGTTTTATTTGTCCTTCCATTTCCTTTTTTAGCTGCCTTACTGTAAGCTCACTGCTGCAGAACATTTCTAAATCAAGCCTCAAAGTGTCTGAATTAAAAAAAAAAAGCACAGAAAAACATGGATCTCAAATTCGAAGACTGGGTTAAATACGAATAATAAAGGAGTGAGCAGATAAAGCTGGATAGCTGCATCTAACAATGAGCAGCGTACATTTTAGGTACATCTTTCATTTAATATAAACACCTTTTAGCTATTCGTTCAGTGTATGTCCATATTAAGAAGTCATTGCATAGCTGAGTGTAAAGCATTCACATTAGGAATAACAGTGCAGTGGAGCTTGAGGCTTCTTTGTTTGATCACAGTGAGAGCATTGGGATTGCTGATTTGCTTTCAGAAGACACAAGCTGGACATTAGATGGACATCAGCCATTCTCTTAGTGCTGTTGATATGTTGTTGAACTAGATGCAATTAAAGGGCCCATATCCTAAATTTTATTTTTCCCCTCGACATCCACTTCATGACGTTCGCCGGAGTGTTGGGGTGGGGTTCCCTGGTGGAAATGTTTTTTTTTACCCCTGTACTTTTTTCACAATTACTCAACAGGAGTGTTCAAACTTCATATTAAACTTTATCAATATAAGCTATTTTTACATGTAGAAGCTGATGAGAAGATATGGTGTGTAGGTCTAATACAGGGGTTGGCAACATGCAGCTCTTTTACTGCCCTGTTGCAGCTCCACAGCAGAATTAGATTTATAGGTAAAAATAAAATAATCCTCCTTTGCAGTGAAATAAAGCTCTGCTGATCATTCTAACACAGTTTAAAAATAAATGGTCTTAAACACTGGAGTTAATGTAGCCTATATCCACTAATTCATTAACCTTTAAACCTGAACATTGGCTTGCAGACTGTTGGTCACCATAGCAATGCAGACAACAATGTTGCCTAGCTAGTAACTAAAGAAATGGCAAAGAGAGAGATTTAAGATGTACATTGATAATTTGGAGATTAACAAACTTATTTATTTTATTATATATTATATTATTATATATATATTATTGTATTTATAAGCAGCTGGTTTCCTGATAAGTTCATTCTGTAATGAGAAACTGTCAAACATTAAAAAGTCATGAAGCTGAAGTCAGCTTCTCGTTCACCAGATTCTTGTTTGAGTTTTCCCATTCCACCTTAAATGATGCAGCAGTTACATTCTTGTGCCTCAGGCACCAATTAAGGTAGATAAGGAAAATTAGGACAAGAAGCTGGTGAATGAGAAGCTGACGTAAAAAGTTGAACGTTGAGAGGCATTTTACAAGAAACTTTTTCACTTTTGTGGAAAACTTTCCTGCTGGAGATGTGAGAAAAGCGGCTACAGCTGAGCTAAAGCTTTAATCTGTACTAGGACATTAGCTAGCACATATTAAGACATATTTTCTCTTTACTCTCATGGGAGGTTCAAGACCCCAAGAAGACTTGCTCAATTTGAACACTGGTTTTAAGTATCAAAAACAGTTTCATTTTTACACGGTAAGTAAAATCTTACCTCTATGGGGGATCTCTTTAACCTTATGGGGGGTCCAAGACTCCCTAACCCCCCTCCCCAAATTCGAAACCTGGTTTTAAGTACCTGTTTAATTTGTACATGACCATTTTCCAACTTGCTTTGAATTAAATATCCTGTTTTTGTTGCATCATTAAGACTGTTGAATGGAAATGACCTCTCTTCTGATTGGCTACATCATTTAAAAAACAGTCCGGGTTGAAACCCTCCTTATAACTTCATGAATGCGTGGTACTAAACTGCTGTGGGTTGAAAAGGTGTAAATCCATTGGTTTTTTGGCATCAACTTTGTTTTATGGGCTGAGAGGTCAATTTTAAAACTTTACAAATGTTAATATATCAAAAAAAATGTGGAAAATGTTATGTTTTACCCATGACATGTTGTGCTAAATTATGGCTCTTGTGCTTTGATGTTAGGCCTGATAAGCCCTCGCACAGGATGTTCTGCAACTGAAGCCTTCACTGACAACGCAGTTCAGTCCAGAGTTACATTTGAGGCCAATGCTGAAAGCGAACAACTACAGTCTATGGTCTTGCTATCTGTATCCTACAACATAATATTCTGGGAATCTACTTCCAGTTCATTTGAGGCGTTAGGGTTTGTGCCTTTGTGGCGCCTGAAGGACAAGAGTTTCCAGAAGGAGATCTTGGTGGTGTTTCGATAGGTAGTGGAGGAAAAGTAGAAGATGATGGGATCCAAGCAGGCATTCAAGGTGCTTAGTAGCAAGGTGTAGTATCTCCACTGTGGGCTGTTGTTGGAGCTGTAGCCCACCACATGAGAGATGTTATAGGGCAGGAAGCACACCAGAAAGACGGTCAAGGTGCCCAATGCCATCCCGATGGCCCGCTGCTTCTTCTCCTTGGCTATGCGAGGCCTGGTGTAGAGGATCCAGATGCAGTTGAGGTAGCAGAACATGCACACCAAGAGGGGCACCAAACAGAGGACCACGAAGAACTCCAGGCGCATAGGGAGAACGATTTTGCTCTGGCTTTCGGTGAAGTTCTCGTAGCACGTCGTCTTGGGAATGGTGCTGTTTTCGTCGTTCATATGCACCACCACAAACACGATGGTGCAATGGGCTCCGCTGAACAGCCAGATGAAGACGCTGCCAGCGACGGCATAGAGGAGCTTGCGAAACTTTCGGTAGGCGATGGGGAAGGCCACTCCCAGGTAGCGGTCGACGCTGATGGCCATCAGCAGCAGCGAGCTGGTGTATATGGTGGTAAAGAAGACAAATGACGTGATGGAGCATAGCACCTTGGATAAGTGCCATTGCAGGCCGGACGCCGCCTCGTACATCTTCAAGGGCAGGAAGAGGAGGAAGAGGATGTCAGAGGTGGTCAGGTTCAGTAGCAGGATGTCCGTAGGAGTGGGATTGTCAATCAGCTTCCTGATGAAGGCATAAATGGCCAGGATATTGGCTGGCAGGCCGATTAGGAAGGTTACGATGTAGGAGGAGAGAAGCACCCAGTGGTTTATCATCGCGTTAACTGCAGGATGCTGGAGGAACAAGATTGAGATGCTGCTTTATGGAAATTATGAAGCAAATTAACCAAATTAATGCACATCTTACAACCATGGAAATGGCTCTGCGGTAAAGGGGAATGCAGAAATTGCACAATTTGTGATTTAAACAAAGTCATTCAGAGTGTTTTGATGCCAGGCACCTCATTTAGAGAAACTTGCTGTCTCATCCACAGTGGTGATACGAGCCAGACATCTGAAGCGTCCAAGGCCTCCAAAAGCTCCTTCACAGTTATTACAATCACAATATTACAATAAACCTAAAGGGGAACTCCACCAGTTTTTAATTTCTACATAATTAAATGGTTGGGATTTAAACCAAAGCCATTCATCCAGTGGTTTGGTGTGAAATGCTCCATTCTAGAGACACTTACTGAGTCAGAACGGTTCACAGGAACCAGACATCCACTTCTAAAAGCTCACTCACAGGAAATTATTACATAAAATGGCTATGAATAAGCTGCCTGATGCCTGGGAAATTATTTTACAGTAGTTTTGTAATGAAGTTTTGGCTTAAAATGTCTTGTTTATCCATTTATTTAGTTCATGCAGGGCATTGTAAGGCAAAACAGTCCCCCAAAAATGTATTTATTTCAAATTTTTCACAAAATTACACATAAAAACTACATATAAAAAAGACACATGTAGGTTCACTGGTGGTTTTGGATAGTAAATAAAATGTCTATATTTGTGTTGTAGACATTGCAACCCCTGGTTCCCATCACCACCACTGTAAAGAATCTGAATCTGTAACTTTGTCTATTAAAAACACTCTGAATGACTTGCGTTGTACATATCACAACACTCATCACTTCCATTGTTCTTCTCTCACTTATTTCTACCATGTTTCTCTATAATGCACTTTATCACATTAAATCACTCTGAATAACTTTGTTTACATAATGATTTAATTATGCAGAACTTTTGAAAATTGATAAATATTAGGACAGTGCCACTGTCACTTTTTCTTGTATTTTCTGTGTGGGACCCTCTATTTTAGATAAGTGTAATGCAACTAAGAGATAAAGAAAACCTGACCTGAATCAAATACCTTTTGTTGAGTTTCACTCGTACTATGAGTCATAAGCATCTGCCTTGACTGTGTGCTGCTTAATCATTTACCAAAAATGTCCTTTGTGGTTTGATTGTGAATAACCACATTACAAATAAAGAGCTTCGTTGCTAGTGTACAAACATGCACACGGACTGGAAAAGCAATCAGTTTACATTTCCTGGATTAATAGTTGACCTTTTTTCATGTCTGTGTGGTCAAACAATGTCAATCATTAGAAAACTGGATTAAAATACATGCTTGGAACTGATTGGAAATGGGAATGCTTGTTTTTTTTTTTTTGCTATTCCACCCATGAAAACCTCAGCCCGCACGTGAAGGAGTGAGGTTTTAATGGTGTAAATATCATTGCTGATCCGTCTGTAACTGCTCAGGACATCAAACTAACACATTCTGTTTATTTACTTCAAAATTAATGAGAAGATGGAACAACAGAAAGCCAAGCAGAGATTGATACAGTATCATTGAAATAGTGTCAATTAAAAGAAAAAAACACAAAAACAAACAAACAAAAAACTTACCCTGACAGTGATGTCCAGTGTTACAATAAACAAACTCTCACTTCCTACAATCCGCACCCAGTTTTCACTGTTAAATAGTGCAGTCTAACACCGCATTACCTGAGAGGTTTAGGAATCTGTGGGTCCAGATGCACTGTGTAATCAGCACAAACAGCACAAAACAAGCCACAGCCTTCGGAGAGCTCAGGAAGTCCATGCAAATCTATTCTAATTGACGGCACTTGGACACGTTCGCGCTGCAGCAGGAGATAATATCTGACCAAAACTACTACACTGAGCCTCAGAAGGACAGTGTGAAGGTTTTAACCCAGTGAAACATGATTCACCATGTATGGAATATACTAGCTCATACACTTTGTAATTTTTATCAGTAGATTTGATGACTGCATGCAGCTGCAGTTTCCTGTCAACTTTCCCTCAGTTGAAGGCACTTCAAGAATCCCCCAAAAGACATTAACTTCAAAACAGCAGTCTGAATAAAAACACATTGTCACTGTCCAAAACATAACCCAACGCAAGGTAGTATGTCCATTACAATGGGCAAAAGTGCATTACAATGTGCAAAAGTTTGAGTAGTCGAATTACATGTTCTGTCGATTTTCTAAGAAATAAGTTATTAATAAGTTAACGGCAACACTTTCTATGAATGTCACGTTTGTAAGCAACTAAAAGCACATTTATAGCATGTTATAATGCATTCATAAGGCATTATAAACATGGTTATAAATATTTATAAAAATGAATTACATTGAATTACACTTCATAGCCATGTTTATTATGCATTATGAATTGTTAATACAATGCATTTTAAGTAGTGTCAATAACATGTTATACTGTCAGTGCCAAAGACGTCAGTCCCAGCTCGGAGAGCGTAAAGTAAAGACAAATACAGAGGTTTTTTTTACACCCTGGGATTTCCAATATTTTATTTCTCAGCTTTACATTACATCACAGCAAACCAAGTACCCATGAGTTCCTCCCCTGAACCCCCTCTGACATCACACTGAGCATGAAGCTACTGTGGAGTGAAGGCCTGGAGAGGGAGAGGCGAGAGAGTAGAGTGCTGCCATTGTAATTTGTTCCCTCAGTGGTTTTAAAGTCAAGCGCTACAAACCTTCACTCACTAACATCACTACACTACAGTACAGTAATGCTAATTTCTGCTAGCATTCTATTGGATATGCAGCACTAGTTTAAAATCTGACATTTGAAGCCTGTAATGTGCTTTACTGTGTATGTTTTAGTGCTTCAGTAAATTCTTCAGTAAATTCTTCAACTTGAAGCCTCACTCTTAACACTGGAGGAGGCTTTAGTACAGTAGGCTTCACTTTGCTTAGAGTGGACAAATACAAATTATGAGCTCTCATAATTTGTTATGAACAGTACTTATAATGCATTATGTTAACAATTCATACTGCATAATAAGTCTGGCTATAACATGTAATGCATTTTTATAAATATTAATTCCAACTATTCAAATCTTTTTCCTCTTGACCCAGCTAGAATTTTTTTTGTTCTAAAAATGTTCTGAGAATATTACACACACGTTCTATTAATGTTCTCAGCAGGACGTTTTTTTTTTTTTTTCCCCAGAATGTTCATCTGAGAATGTTCTCTAAATGTAATATAATCTGTGGCCCTGACAACATCCTAAATATATCGCCCCAATGTTATGTCTTAGTTAACATTACAGGAAGACTATTTGAAATGATAAACAACCTTAATACGTTCTTTGAGAAATTGAGGCCCCCAAATCATTTAATTTGTCCAACTTTTATTGTCTATTTTTAACTGGCTAGCAAAATAAAATAAAACCAGCTTTTGACAATAAGAGCTTTATAAAAACAATTTGTTTAAATATTTATTTTTTGCAGTATCTCAACTCTCATTCGTGCCCCCTTGCAATTCCTTTGCACCCCACAGTTCGAATACCTCTGGCATAGAGTAAGAAGCAGTGGAGGCCATGATTCCACCGAGAGAAGTGCTCTTTATTAAACACCAGGCCAGAAAAGCACTGAACTCGCAGGGGTGGTCACCACTTCACCCTTACAGATGAATGTCAAGTCCCAAACAGAAGGGGGCGATGGCAGCAACCATGGCGCTTCACCCAGTTGCCATCAGCTCTCTCCACTGCGCACTGCACCATTGACGCTGGCATGAGCAACCCTCTCCCATGAACCTCCTGCATGGCCACCAGCATGAGCATCTAGAGGCCAGCACCAGGCAGTAGCAGGTAGCTACAATATATCGCTGCTGTCGGAACAAAACCTCTCTATTTTTATTGTTTTTCAGTTTTTGACATAATTTGAAAGTATTTTTTGCTCTTTACATTGTATGTAAATTTCATGTTGAATGGAGCAAAAGAAATGGTCCAAAATTATGGTCTGGTTCCATTGACTTACATTAAAAGCAAAGTAGGTTTTTTCCTTCTCCTGTAAAGTTACCATTATGGAGATGTGTGCAGGAGTGTGCTGTCTGTAGAGGATGTGTTTACTTATTTTCACTTTGAAAATCAATAAAACATCTGACCACAACTTTTGCATACGACTCCAAAATAGTAACTTTCAGAATACAAGGCCTTTCTTAACTTCTAATACGAGTCAATGTAAAGAGACTTTATGCCAAGTCATCTAGGAGCATTTTTATTGGTCCATTCATTATGAAGTTTTTTCATAGCTGCTGTGATCAAATACATGAAATGAAAAATTGAAAATACATAAAAAATAAAAATTGAAGAAATGTAGATGCTTGTTTTTAGATGGTAATGATATTAAGAAATTTTAAAAACTGGATATGCAGGTTTCCACCAGGCCATTGAAGGGTAAATTACAATGTGGGTGACCTTGTTGGTTAATACCAATGCTTAAAAATAAATAAAATAAAACATATAATTTAAATTGTTTTATTTATTTATAAGATGTTGTGTTTAAGCCATGCATGTATTCTAATAATACTCTTATTTCAATTGTTTATGGTACAGTTACGTTCCCTGACTAAAGGTACTGAGATGTACCCTTGAGGAGTGGTGCGCCAGTGACAGTTTACTACCTTTATTTCTAAGAGTTTGGAATGTTTTTGGCAAGCTTTGAAAGTTTGCGTTTAACCTAGAATTGCCACAAATGTTCACTGCTAACAGGAATAAGCATTATCACCGAGGTGTTATTTCTTGTTTTTGACCGAGTGTTGACACTGAAGGCCTAGCTCTAACAGTCATAATGTGCCAGATGCGTCACTACGACAATAATGTGACACATTAGTGATAAGATAATACGAAAAGTGTGACGATAAATGGAGATAAAGGCTCCTTGAAGAGAAAACTTGTAAGACATTAAAAAGAGAAAAATGACTCATTTTTCATGACACATAGACGATAAGCATCTCTATTTTCTGTTTTAATGGTAGTGAATGTAAGAGTAACAGAGTCTTTACATCCCTGCAAAACGTCTGATCAATAAACAAACACCCACATATGTTATTTGGTCCACTTAAGCCCTGGCAGTTCACCAGTGAAAAAAGATATAATATCACTAAAAACAAACTGTGGAGCGGTCTTTAGAAAATTAACTGGGTATGAAAGCAGCCTGATGTTAGCTATCAAATACTGCTATCTGAGGTTGCACCAACTGAAGCAGCATCAAAACTAACACTGACTCTGTTCATGATCAGGTTCAAACGTGGGTGGAGGGGCCTAAATCAATACTCAAGTAAAAGTATTGATACTTGCATAAAATATTCACACAAGTAAAAGCATCTTCCCCAAAACAAGTGAGTTGAACTACAAAAGGAGCAGGTCAAAAATCTGCTTAAGTACTGAGTACTGCAGTGGAACCTCTTACTACATCCAGCATTTATCAGCACAGGAACTGAAGACTGTGCAGCTCATTTCTTCTCTTTTTGAGTTTCTTTTGGTCTAAAATATAAAGCTCCAAAATCAGAGATGTAACCAATCACAAGTACATGTATCTGTAACTAGTTACTACCAGTGGCCTAATTGCATTCCATCACTCATCCAGCTGTTTTTTTTTTTTCTTTCTGAAACAATATGTTTTCCCCCACCACTTTTGGACATGTGATGCCTGCCCTGGTGACAGAAACCAGACATCTGCAGAGCTTAATATCTATACAATGTCACCCTAAGTCATAAATAAAATGGCTGTATTTGTGTTGTAGACATTGTGACCCCTGGTTCCCATCACCACCACTGTAAAGAAGTTAGAGTCAGTAAGTTTCTCTACAATTAATCATTTCACATTAGACCTCTCTGAAAGACTTTGTTTACATCTCAGTGATTAATCTCGCTGAAATTTTTAAGAATTGGAATTCCCCTTTAACACCACACCATGAAAGCCTAACACATAATAAAACAATATAATGTACAGTACATAACAGCATAAAGTGTTTGCATAGCAAATTACTTTATTACTCAGAGCCTAAACTGTGTAATCTAAAGGTGAGGTTTTGACTCAAACAGGTTCAGGGCAGTCAGGATATTAGCCTGGACAGTTTTTTTTTTTCTCCATGGAAGCATAACATCCTGCATTAGCCCACTTTTGGTTAGCAGCATGGCCGCATTCTGGAAACATCCATAAAACCTGTTTACAACAAGTGGACAAACAGTAATTTTAGAAGCGTCCATCTGCGGCCCTCTTGAAACATCATACGAGTCCAGTGAGCACCTGTCAGAATGTTTTGGGAATTGGGAAAAGCTGGATGATCATTGGGCCCTGTAGCCACGTAAACTGCTCATACATACAGTAATGCTAAACAGACAAAATGACCACCCTGTTTTATTTAAAGAACAGGGATCTATCACAGTCTGATCTTCACAACACATGCTTGTGGAAGTGTATCATGGCACAAACTAAAGAGATTTCTAAGGACCCCAGAAGAAGAGTTGTTGATGCCCATCAGGCTGAAGAAGGTTACAAAACCGTCCCTAATGCGTTTCGAGTCCACCAATCCTCAGTCAGACAGGATGTTTAAAACTGGAGGAAATTCAAGACCATTGTTACGCTCCCCAGGAGTGGTCGACCAACAAAGATCATACCAAGAGCAAGGCATTTAATAGTCCGTGAGGTCACAAAGGAACCCAGGGTAACTTCTGAATAACTACAGGCCCGTCTCACAGTGGCTAATGTTAAAGTTCATGAGTCCACCATTAGGAGAACACTGAACAACAGTGGTGTGCATGGCAGGAGAAAGCTGCTGCTCTCTAAAAAGAACACTGCTGCCCATCTGCAGTTTGCTAAAGATCACATGGACAAGCCAGAAGGTTAGTGGAACAGTGTTTTGTGAATGGATGAAACCAAAATAGAGAAAAATACTGTATTCCAGCATAAAAACCTTATCACATCTGTGAAACATGGTGGTGGTAGCATCATGGATTGGGCCTGTTTTGCTGCATCTGGGCCAGGACAGCTTGCCATCATTGATGGAACAATGACCTCTTGCTATACCAGCAAATTCTAAAGGAAAATGTAAAAAAATGTAGGGACTTCTGTCCATAAGCTGAAACTCAAGAGGATGTGGGTCATGCAGCAAGACACCGACCCTAAGCACCCAAGTCGTTATACCAAAGAATGGTTAATGAAAAATAAAGTTAATATTTTAAGAATGGCCAAGTTAAAGTCCAAAGAGTTGTAGCTGAACTGGAAATGTTTAGTTTCAGTTATTACTGCACAAGGGGGTGCATCTGACCCCATTTGCAGACAACTGTACTTAATAGTCAGTGTTGAAACATCACTATTAGAGCTAGCTAGGCTGAGCCATACATGTTTGGGCCATGTATGTCAAAAATGAGTACAATAAAACACTTCTATGTCAATGCTAATTACAGTTAGCACCCCTATGGGACTGTAGTAGTATATTAGCTATCTGCTATATTAGATATCAGTGATTCCCATTAACTTTTTTTTGGCCATTCTAGATTACAAATGATGTTAATTCTCTCAAAGTTGTTCATCCAAAGTGGTTGATTTCACTGTAAACTGTTTGTTTGTAGTTCATCAAATGTGTAAAACTTTCAGTTCAGTTTCTGATGTCCTGACCAATGGGAGACTGCGCTTGCCTGTGTCTACCTAGACATAATTTTCCATTGGGCGGTTTAAGAATTTATGCCAGTTGTTTCCAACCAAAAGTTAACAATGCATCACAGTCATGTTGATTCTATAAAATAAAAATGAACTAAAAAAAAATGGTTTCTTTCTTTTTTTCATAGAAATCATTTGGCCTAAAAGGCCTGATGGGGTTTCACTCTGGTTAATTGCTGTTTTGGGACAAGTAGTTTTTACTTTAAGTGTAGTATAATTACTATGATTTATTAAATCCTTGCAATCAATAAAATCATGACTGATAAGAAGCAGAAGATCTTGCTGTCACGTTATTGGTGGTTTTTAACTGCTTGCTTTTTGAAAAAAAGTGGACACAAATACATTAAGTTCTGCTCTAGTTACTTCAGTCATCAGTACACATATATACTACTTTTCACATACTGTTATTTTTATTAATAAACTCATAAATAAAGTACATAGCTGGACATATTGGAAAAAGTGGACACAGTAATGGAAACACCTAAGAACACATTAATATCAAGTCTCAGAAAAAGAAGAATGTGGGCCAGGATCATCCTGGAAAATGGAAAGATTATGAGTGAACAGGGTTAGCAACACAAGGATCATGTGGCCCTGTAGGAAGGCCTCATACGTCTTATCTGTTATACAACCTTGCAGAGCAAACATCAGACTCAATAACGCCCATAAAATGGCAGCCTGTACAATCATGAATTCTCCACTATGTTAACAATAAAGGCATCCTTTGACTTTCTCTCCTCAGGTAAACAAGTCCAGATGTAGGGAAAAAAAAGGTGAAGCACAAATATTCAGACCATGTTTTTATTGTTCCAGTGTCCATAGGTCTCAGGTTTTGTATTCGTTATAACAGGGGCCTGTCTCCCAAGGCAGGCCAGAGCTTGATCAAACCCTATGTTTTCTCTCTCATAATGGTGGATCACTTTTTGCCAGACTACATCACAAACGTATGCATGTTTAACCCACTTCAGGGCTGATAAAGTTCAGGATTTTAGATCATAAACAGCTCTTGGACCTATCAGGGCTGAGCTCCTGACCAATCGGGGACAGCTTTCTGATGGAGGTGGACCTCTCCAGTCCTTTTTGTCTCACTTTGGGTGCACTGTTGTGTGTGACTCCATTTACAAGCAGCATGTTTCACTATTGCTATTCAAAAGCTCCAGCAAAAGTTGCATCATATCATACATACACTCACAATGAGCAAATAGCAGTGAGCCAGTACAGGTGAATGGAGCGCATTCTTTTTTCATCATGATCTTTGTAGCGCCCATCACATGAAAAACGTTTCTTTTCTGTGGAGAAATTGTAGCAGGTGGTATGGCCAAAGATGTATATGGGATAATTCCATTTAATCAGTTTCAGTACATATAACAGTATTTATATTCTTATGTTTTTTATTTAAAATAAAACAAATTTAGATGTTTAAAGCTGCACTATGTATGCTTTGGGGATTTGGAGACCTCTCTGGTGGAAATGTGTAATTGCATGCCCCATGTGTAACAATATTTTGTAACATGGGTTGTGCTTCAAACTGCTTCCCTAAGTGGATGAATCTGATGATTGTGAGCGTATTGACATTAATATGTTATGTTATGATGTCTGACAATTGTAGCTCCAGCAGGCACTAACACTGTAGCAGCGGTGACAGTGTTGCCTCACAGCAAGAAGGGCCTGGGTTTGATTCCCCGGTCAGGCGACTAGGAACCTTTCTGTTTGGAGTTTGCATGTTCTCCCTGTGTCTATGTGGGTTTCCTCCCACAGTCCAAAGACATGCAGTCAGGGGAAGTGAAGATGCTAAATTGCCCCTAGGTATGAATCTGTGTGTCTGCCCTGTGATGGTCTGGTGGCCTGTTCAGGGTGTTTCCTGCCAACTGCCCAATGACCACTGGCATAGGCAATGACCCAGTTGGATAAGCAGCTTGTGTGTGTCTTTAGTTTCTACATTCTTATGTAGTATGACTTCCTTCTATGAAAAATAGGCCATGATAGGCCATGATAGGCCATGATAGGCTGTTTCCTCATAAACTTAAGCCTGGGGTTTATTATGAAGAGCCGATTGTGTGAAACATGAGGAAGAGCAGCTTATTTTTCAAAACAGCCTTAGTGTTATAAAACTTCATCATAAAACAAATTAACCACAGTTATATTTGAAGCTGCAATGCAGTCAAGAATCCTGTCTAAGCAGAATGTGCTTTGTGGGACAGGCCCCATGTTATGCACCTGGGACCGAATTACGGAAACTTTACGGAATCTTTTTGTTTTAAATAAAGATCTTACAGGCCAAGAAAAGATTTTTCACAAATTTGTACAGTATTATAAAAGCAAATCTGATCTTAATTTTTTTCTTATCTTACCACATCTTATCTCAAGAAAACTTAACCTACTTAATCGAAGTCGACAATCAACTCTCGTGCCTGTTTCCTAGCAACCGACGATATGCCCACAGCTGAAACATAAACAACATTAAAAATAAAAAAGATTTGTTTGCTAGACAGCTACTGTTATGGTTATAAAAAGGTCAAAACAAAACTAAAGTGCAATAAAATAAAAGTTACGAATATTGTGAGAGCGCCCCCTGCTGTTTATCAGTGTCACCGCTCACCAGTTTCAGTTTCCATTTCCATAACGCTTTAGCCGACCGTGCTAACATTATTCTTCTTAATAAACAGCCAAACGTTCAACTCTGTCTCCCCATTATTCACCACCAACACTAACCTACTCAATCGAAGTCGACAATCAACTGTCATGCTTGTTACCTAGCAACCGCCGATGTTTGCACAGCTAAAACGTAAACACGTAATCAAAATAATGTTGTTAACTGTAAGTTAATTTGATACACAGTTACCATTACAGATATAAAAAGGTCCATACAAAACTAATGGGCAGTAAACTTAAGTTAAGAATATTGTGAGAGTGCCCCCTGCTGTTTATCAGAGCGTTACCACCCTGCTGAGAAAAAAAAAAAGCACAGACCAGCATGACTCCCAGGCTAATCTAAGATGGTTTATTCTGGACTATTGCTGGGCTGGTGCTGGTTTAGCTGCTCACCCAGCAGCTAAACCAGTTGACCAGCATACCAGCATCCAAAACACAACATATGCTGGTTTTGCTGGTGACCAGCCAGTCAAGTCAAGTCAAGCCACCATTCTGCAATGTAAATAAATGCAACATTATTATGCTAATAGTGAACTATGCTGCCTAAAACTGACACTTATAACAAGTTAGGGCATCACATGTTTTATCGTATCTGGATTTCGGTTAAGATAATAAAGTGAGGAGTTTTCATTCTATAATAGCTTCTGTCCTAAATTCACTCCTAACTGAAGAAGTCATGGTAACTAAACAGATAATATTTCAGAGTTAAGATGTTTCTGTAATACTGGCCTTAGATCCCATAAATAAGCGTTGGTGAGACTGGGTTACAAAGGGGCTGTTTCAAATTTGTAGTCTACCAATATGCTATGTGGGGTCTATCCCTGTCAGTGAGTTTGCGACCACTGTGATAGTTTGTCTTTGTTTGGCATTTGTTGTTATGGATTTTAAGACAGTGTTTAATCCCTCTCACAACAGGAAACGCTACACCTCCCTGACTCACAGTGAACACTGTCTCATGCTACTTGTAATTTTATCAGTACATGTGATGCCAGAAGAGTTTGCATCACAACTTGCCAGACTGTCTCTCTTTGACCCTTTAAACAGGCTTGCAGGTTTTGTCACTGATGCACCTGCAGTTCTGTCACCAACTATTTCACCTTCTGACCTCTTTGGGCCTCTTTTTGAGTGTTTTTACATATTGTTCTTTTTTTAAATAATGCTAAGTGAACCTGAAAGATAGCCAGGTGTAACTGACCTCAGGGCTTTTTGTGTTCGCAGTGTAAGTGAACTCAGAGAATTCAGTTTTCATTTTGGCCCTCTCGTACTGTACTGTAAAGCACTGTATAGGCTCTAAAATCTGTTATGTATCTCTGCTGTTGGAAGAAAACCTTGTATCTCTTTTTGTCAATTTCCAGTTTTTGACATAATTTGAAACTGCCTGTTGTCCTTTACATTGTGTCTGCACTGTGTCCCTCACCGGTATGACAGTGTTCTGTCACTACAATACCCAGCATGCATTGGGCAAATACGTCATACAATCAATGGGAATCCCTTTAAAGCAACAAAGAAATCCTGACTGCTGGAGTAGCAGCTGATGTAGAGGTCAATAAACACAAATGTGACTTTTACGAAAGATTGTTATCATGACATCACAATTTAACTAAACAAACTTAACAAAGTTATCTTGAGATCATGACTTAGTTTTCTTGTGCTCTTGAGATAACAAATGTTGATATCTTGTGATCACAACTTAATTATATATGTATAGATATATATAATTATATATATCTTCTGCTCTCAAGATAACAGCTTTGTTGAGATTTTTATCTTCAGATCATGACCTAATTATCTTGTATCTCATGATAACAAAAGTTGTTATCTTGAGATCATGACTTAGTTATCGTGTGATCTCAAGAGAACAACTTTTGTTATTTCGATATCACAAGACAATTAAGTTGTGATCTCAAGATAACAATCTAGAAAATTACCACAGCTGATGGCCTCCCCAGACTTCCCTAGACTTTTGGCTTCCAAGCTGTACTGCCAGCTTTTACGAAAGTTCTTCCCACCTTCAAGATACATCATCAAAAGGGGGTCTTCCTCATCTTTAAACCCCAAAATCTTGCTCTGTAGACCACTGTGGCATCACTGAAGGAGGCAAGCTAGGATGTTTACAACATTCGTCTCTATGTTTATATGTTTTCTTTTTGGTCAGAGTGCCCCTTTAAAACTGTTACTGTTGCTCTGGATATCATCTTTGGCTGTTACGGTGACCTGCAACATAGGCTAATGATAAAGAATTGTCTTTCCTGGAGGAAGAAATGTTCAATGTGGTTATAATGAATTACTTATTGCACACTGTTGTATTTTATTATATTTTGTCACCATTTAATAAGTAATAATACATGTGAGGTCATGTGTTCACCACAGGTAATGCTTCGCATTGTTTATGATTGTTTATGTAAGTAGTGGAAGACTGCGGCTGTGTCTGTAGGATGAACTTTGAGGTTCTTTAACAGTAAAGCAAAGTATCAGCCAGACTGGGGCGGCTTTGATTTCACAATGCATTTATCAATTGCATCACAAACTGAACCACAAATGACCATACTGACCATTTCTGAACATTACTGGGGGCTTACCAACCTAATCATGTTATTGATATATATTAATTTATATTTTTGTTAGCAATCAATCAATCAGTCAATCAATCAATCAGCCTTTATTTAAACTTGGAGTACAGTGTGGGAGACCCTTACATTTACAATGTAATTTGTTATTTTTGATTAGGTATCACAAAAACATTTCTGACCTGAGGTTTAAATAACCTTCAGTTAGATTTGTTTCTGCAAAAAGTGAAAGATTCTGTACTTTCACCTAAAAGAAAATTATTAAAATTACGTAAAATTACCAAAATACTTTTGTAGATGTTTGTATCCACCTTTGAATTGGTAATTTCGGGCTGTCCCTACCTCACAGACATTGAACTTCTGTATGAAAATATTCATTAAAATCTTCCAATAACACAATTACAATGTCATTTGGTTCATTTCCAGGCAATTTAATGTTAAAAGAAAGATTTTTCCCTAATAATTTATTTAATTCACAAAGAAAAGTTAACCTATGTCAAAAACGGAACATTTTGATTTATTTTGATGCACAGGAATTTGCATCATCATCTTTTTTATGTGTTATATATATACAACCTTCAGTTATTTTAAATAAAAATCGCTTAAAACAAAGATTTTAATAAAAATATTTTGACAAAAACAATTTTTCAACTTTCTTTTCTGCTCTATGTTGTATGCTTATGTTTTCACTGCATTAATATCAGCTTCATCGGGAATATGATCTCTGTACTCCACCCTGTTACACACTTCAACCCTGTTATTGAGTCATTTATGGTGAAAACAGCTCATATAGTGTATGACATATGATGTATATATAGTTCATGATTCTCTGATGAGGGATATCACATTTTTTGATGGTTAAGTACTTTTTTTTGACTAATGCTTTGTCAAAAAAACACCAAAGGAACAAGTCAAGGCATAAAACAAACACTTTTCACAGAAAGTGCTGCCAGTTCCTGCTGAGGTAATAAACCAGGCCTTTCTATGCAAAATGTGAGACATAATCACAGGAGGTGTGGACAATTTGAATAATCTGCAACATTTACATTTAACATGGTCATTTATATTAAATATTTACATTTGCATTTATATTTAATATTTACATTTTCATGTAACATTCACACTTAGCATTTACATTTCTTATTTACAATTAGTTTAATTTTTAATCATGATTTTTAGTAAACCACTACACTGAATGCTAACGCTGTCTAAATGGGTGGAAACTGAGCTAAATGTTAAAAAAAGTCAGCTCAAAAAGAATAATAAGATTTTTACCTTTGGCATCCTACAGTGTACCATTTATTAAACCCTGCAAAGATTCATTAGGTCATTGGGTTTTACACCTAATGGCCTTTCAATCTATGGTCTTTCAGATAAACAGACAAATGCTAAGCATCTTTTTTCACTTCAGCTAATGTTACTAACCTAGCGACATCATAGCTTAGGCCTACTTTACCTTGTAACCTGTTACCTTTTTGTAGGAAAACAGCGGGTTGGTGAAGAGTTAGTTAGCCGATGCACAACATGATGTTCACTGAACAATTTTGAAACTTTTATACCATTAAATCTGCATGATAAGAGTATAAAATTAGCTTGCAGCGAATGTTCATCAGCACTCTCACTGCAGTGCTTCCTCTCTGTTGCTGATCTGGTAGCCATGTAGATCCACATGCTAGACAGCTCTGCAAATGTATTAAATGAGTCCAGAGCTTCGGCCTGGACTGACTAAACTTGCCAAAATGGTGGATGGTAGACGAGTCCAATAAGATACTGTCATGTCATCGCTGAATGATTTAAGTCCTATAACAAGAAGTGGTCTGTGTTCAGTTTGTTTATGGATTCCTTTAGCAGAGTCTGGGTTTGTTTGCCATATTTTCTTTGGCATGACACCACCCGGTGATGGGAAAACATCCTCAGTTACTTCCCTCACTATTTTTATATGGCATTTCACTGTCCTTCCCCCGTAGTGGTCTTAAAATTAACCATAATGTAAAACATAACAGCTTTGAAGACGATCTGCTATCAGTGTCAAATGGCCTGACAAGGCCAGTTCTCTGTCTGTTGCCATTGCGATGCACCTGCATGATGGTTTTGCATGTTTGCAGTGTGGTCACCTTGCCTCACTGTATTCTGAATAGTGCTGACATTAGTTATCCCAATGCCGGGGTAACTGGTCTTAGGCTTGTGCCTCAGAAGCCCCTTTAGATTTCCTTGGAAAGAGGCTGAGGAGAAATAAAAAGTGATGGGGTCGAATATCGTGTTGACCGTGGTGAGGAGCAAGGCCTCAGATCTCCAGGAAACGTCTTCCTGGATGATGAATCCCTGAATGTGTGTGATGTTGTAGGGCAGGAAGCACAACACAAAGACCAGCAGTGTGCCCACCGCCATGCCCACAGCCCTCCGCCGCTTCCCCTTATTGAGATTGGATGTCCTCCGGAGGATGAGAATGAACCTTGTGTAACAGAAGATGCAAACAAAGAGCGGAAGGACATACAGGACCAGGCACAGCTCCAGCCGCATGGGCAGCACCACGTCCAGCTGAGACTGGGTGAAGTTGTTGTAGCAGTCCTGGATGTGGCTTTCCCCCGTGGTGAGGTGGTCCACGATGTAGACGAAGCAGAGATGGGTGGACGTGGTGATCCAGATGAAGCCGCTGCAGATGATACCATAGAGAGCCTTGCGATGGATCTTGTATTGGACGGGGAACGCCACGCACAGATAGCGGTCGACGCTCACGGCCATCAGCAGGACAGAGCTGGTGTAGATGGTGGAGAAGAAGAAGAAGGTGGTGACGGGGCACAGGTAGCCTGGGAGAAACCAGCGCATATCCGATGCCGCCTCGTACATCTTCACGGGCAGGAAGGAGAGGAACAGGAGGTCAGAGATGGTCAGGTTCAGCAAGAGGATGTCAGTAGGTGTGGGTTTCTCTCGAAGCTTCTTGACGAAGGCATAGAAGGCGAGCGCATTTGCTGGCAGGCCAATCAAGAAGGTGAGGATGTAGACAGAGAGGATCACCTGCCCTGAGACCATAGCTCTGAGAAATGCATGAAAAAGATGATTCTTATTATGTTGGAAGTTAATGACCCATAGCCAGTCCATGCTTTTCCCTATTTCAGATCCCAGCAAACCCAAGTGAGACAGTATTTACAAAATGAACCTGAACTTAAACCAAAAGTATTTATAAGATAGATACAATCTTAAAAATGAAGGTGCCAAAAAGGTTGTTTACTTAATGCCATAGAAGAACCAGAAAACTTTAATTGGGTGGTTCTTTCGAGGATCAAAAATAAGGTTTCGCAAAGTGATTCCATAAAAGAACCAGTTTTGGTTCCCTTAGAGCTTCCAAAGGGTGGTTCTTCAGAGAACTAAACTAAGGTGACACATAGGGTTCCTTTAGCAATGTCATAGAAGAACTAGTTTTTGTTCTTTAAAATTTCCAGTGCATGGTTCTTTAGAGAACCAAAATAAGGTCCCACAAAGGGTTTCTTTAGCAGTGCCATGGAAGAACCACTTTTGGTTCTGTAAAAAAAAACGTTTGAAAAAAGCATTTTCTGGGTATGAAGAGCCTTTTAGAGGTTTAAAGATGTTAAAGGTTCTGTACCAACTGAATTGTTCATCATACTCACAGAGCTCTTTTTTAAACATGGTTCCTCAGGGAACCAAAAGTGGTTCTTCCATGGCGTCACTAAAGAAACCCTTTTTGGGATCTTATTTTAGTTCTCTAAAGAATCATCCATGGGAATTTTTTCAAACCCTATGTGTCACTTTATTTTGGTTCTCCAAAGAACCATCCATTGGAAGTAGTTCCAGTTCTAATCTGATTAGCTGAGTCATGTTCAAAGCCACTGTAAAATACTCAATATATTGACATCTGACTGCACAAATTGAATTCTGTGTTAATAAGGCAGGTTATTAAAAAACACTGTGGTGATTGTGGAATAATATTTGGCCCTTATGCTGCTTGGCAACAATAACACACTGTTAACACTCTGTGTTTTTTGATGGAAGAGTTCATAACTGCAAATATTATTAATAATAAATTAAATGATTTATTAAACATTGGTGCATTTTATTATACTACATTTTGTCAGCAAATTATGAAAGCAGTAAGCTACAGGTGGTCAATTGTGGCTTATTGCTTTATTAGAAAGCTGATTACTTGATTCAGGTCAAACTGGAACAAAACTGTTTAGACTAACTGAGGCTGTTTTAGTACTGAAACTCTGTATTAAGGCCAATGAACTATGGACTTCATGTAACAGATACAGTACAGAGCACCCAGTGCAACTGGCCTTTGGAGGGGAAAATACTGATGAAATTGTTGCTATACTTAAGTATATTTTTGGAAAATTTTTACTTGAATTTGACTGCTTTTATTTTTACTCAATTATATTTTCAAGAGAAAAGTCAACTTCTCTTCTTATTTTATCATTTAGCTCAGGGATGCACAACTCTGGTCCTGGAGGGCCAGTGTCCAGCACAGTTTGGTGATTTACCTGCTCCAACACACCTGATTGCATTTATCTGTTAATTGCCAGGTTAAGTGGGTATGTTTGAGCTGGGAAACCTCCAAACTGTGCTGGACACCGGCCCACCAGGACCGGAGTTGTGCACCCCTGATTTAGCCCTTCAAAATACAGAAAAAGAAAATTTAGTTTTATGCATTTTATGTATATTTACTTTTAAAACATCCAACCACCTTTAGATGTGTAAAATGATACACTATTTAGGAGCAGAACAACAAAATATGTCTATCACATTGTTTGTATTTAATGAAAGATGTTTGCAGACGGCCAAGATCTGCAGTTCTAAAATCACATGTTGGAACATAGACAGACATGCTGTGGAATCTGAGCTAGAGCTTTCGAAATTCATAGCAGAACTTCAAAATCTATGCAGATGTGTGATAAGATACAGGCAATCAGTGCAATTTTTAAACGGGGCTGATATGAGCTCTCTTTTGTTGTTCTAGAGGATGAGTGGCTTTCTGTAGTAAGAAGAGCATTACAGTAATTAACTCTGCTTGTAACAAATACATGAATAGAAAAGGCAGAATTCAGTGATATTTCTCAAATGATAAAAGCTACTTTGGTGAATTGCGTTGACATTCAGTATAAAACAGAGCCCAGAGTCTAAGATTTACACACAGGTTTCCTACTTCAAGTTTGGTATATGAAGTAAAAGAGCCAATCTGCTCACAAAGCAGCTTTCTCTGAGTTTTAGTACCAAGGATCAGTATTGCTGTTTCTTCTTGGTTTAGTTGTGATATCCACTGAGATATATCTGACACACAGCTGGTAAGCTCATGAACAGTCTTGATTTTTAAGAAGCTATGGAAATGTACAATTGCATCAGCATAGCTGTAAAAATAGATATCGTGAAAAGCAAAGGCCCTAAAATTGGACCTTGTGGGACTCCACAAAAACTATTTTTTATGAATGATTTCCCAGTGAAACTAAGAACTGTCTGTTCATTAAATATGGTTTAAACTGTTCTAAAACCATACCTAAGAGGCCTACCGGTGAAATAGTATCTTGTGATCAACTGTATCGAAAGCTGCAACAAGATCCAATAACACCAAATTAAAAGGATTACGTGCATCACCGCTAGAAACAGGGTCAAGATCACATGTGCAAAAGCTTACTATGTTTCTAACAGTTGTGAGCTCCTGATAATAGATAACACAGAAAGACGTCATAACTGATTTAGGTGGCTTATCAAGAAATTCACAGGAACTTGCTTCAGCAGTTATAATGTACTGCAGTTTAAATGCTGTTTTATGACAGTTTCTTTTAAGCTGCCATATTTCCTCATTCACCTGTGGATTTTTATGAGTAAGCAAGTTTTTCCTCCATTTAACTGGTGCAAGAATGTCAAGAGTTTCCGTTAGTCTAGCATTCAGACCACAGATCAGATATCACGATTGTAAACATTTTTAAACATCTCAACTGTATTGTAAAATGACATTTAGACACTCCCTTCCTGCCTTGTATGTTGAATGGTCTGATATGAAGACATCAGAGATGACTGCCAGATCAGTGATGTGACCTAGTTTAGTGACTGCCAGATCAAGGATATGGCCTATAGCTTGTGAACTGAGCATGCTATTTGAAGTCAAAGGTCTCTAAGAGTCAAAGGAATTCTGTAGCATTACTGTCCGATGTGGTATCAATACATATGTGGTATGTAATTGTTGTGGTATCAGGTTAAAATCCCCAGACAGAAGAATTCTCCATAGCTTGTGGGTGCAATAGTTCTTCAAGTTTTAACAAAAAATTGCTTGTGAGGTCTTTATATTGCAACCGAGTGTACTGACAGATGAAGTAAGAACCAGGTTTTGTTTTAGCTAGAACTGGGTTAATCAGCTAACTGACAGACTAAAGGACAGCTAAAAGGCTGAACAACTCAATTAATACCACAGAGTTTGAATTGAAGTCTTTAGTATATTATTAATTGTAAAGCATACTGTCACTATCCAATGAAAAAACAAGTATCTCCAAAATAGTAACTTTACAGTAGACAGCAAAAACCTTCTTTACTTTCAGTGTAAATTAATATAAAAAGTTCTAAGCAATTTTGGAGCATTTCTATTGGTCCAATCATCATGTAAAGGACAGCTGCTGAGCTCAAATGATGCAGAAAAGTAAAAATGGCAAAAAATGGAGATACATGTTTTTCATTGGACAGCGATGATATGTTGGAAATATATTGGAATTGATGTTCAACTTCTCTCAAAGTTTCTTGCTATGGGACTTGATAAACCTTGACCAAACAGGTTTTTCAACAAAATAGCATTCTACTTTAAATATAAGAAGGCTGTTAAATGTTAACTAACCAGAAGAAAAGTAAGGCAATTACTGTGTCTTTAAGAGCAGAGTAAGCTCTCTTGAGGTTAGGATGGGATATCTATTTTAGGCTCTGCAGACATTTCGGTTTACGAGGTATCTTTCTGAAATGGATTCAGATTATTCTTCACCTTCAGCATGTGTCATAACCAATGGTCTGTGATCTGATCCCTTCCCTCTAGCCAGGGGTCCCAGACAGGGTTGTCCCCTTAGCCCCCTTTTATTCTAATTGGTTCTCAAACTGCTGGCAGAGCTTAATAGGCAGCATGAAACTGTGAAGTGTAATTTGCTTTTCTAAAATTAGATTCTGATGAATATTCTCCCCCGCTATTATAACCCCTGCAGATGCTACCTCTGTGGATGTCTAGATGAACAGATGCAGACATAAAGCGAACTCTGTCAAGGTTTATAATGCATGGCAAAAAAAAAAACCTAGACAGAAATTTAAGACTTTACAGACATCATCTGAAAGAAATCATCTGATCCTGCTTGCATTTACAATTAGGCCTGCTATGCAAGGGTTATTTGGGAACGGTTTCACAACTATTCTGACTTGTGAAACTCTGCGAACTTCTGATCTTGTTCTCCATTTTCAGTGTGGAGTTTTAGCATGTGTGACAACAAAGTACTAATCTAATTATTACAGCAAACGCTATTCTTTACAATTCTATTAAGGTATGGTGGCAGATTACAAGATACTTTCAGAGAAGTTGGGCTATAATTTTGCTAGTTCCCATATGTGGGAATCCATATTTCTTCCCTGTTGTAGGAGGAGAAATTGTTGGTGCGGTGGTAATTTGTTAAGCGGAAACTATGTATAAATTTGCATTAAACAGTGCTTTGTCATGATATTTGCATTAGTATATAACAAAAAGGGATAAGGTTCATAAAATGACTGCAATATATGATGTTGGGTGATGAATGTTCTCTTTCAGCTATCCATGGTTGCTTGGCAACAAAAACAAACTCTTCTTCTTGGCAGAAGAATTGTTAATTGCAGTTATTATTAATACATACTGAAATTATTTAGGGAGAATTGTGTGTTTTATAATAATTTTTGTTCTCCTGCAGGAAAGCATCCCCATTAGATCACACTATCGCCACCATGTTTCGCTGCTGGTATGATTTTCTTATTGTGGAATGCTGTTTTAGGTGTTTGCAGTTAGGTGCAAGCAATAAAACATTTGAGGAGCATGCTTATGCTTGCTTGCTTGCTTATTCATATAATAACTTCATATTTTGACTGAACTCTATTGAATAACATGATAAACAGTGTGAATGTGAATTTAAGTGAGTAATTCATGTTGAATAATTAGCATAATTCATGGATAATAAGGTCTTAAAAGCATGTTTGTGGTTTACTTTTACACCTAATACATGCAATGGTTAGTGATGTCAAATAACAGACCTCCAATTATATACAAATACAAGTTATAATGCATAAAGTTTAATGCAGAGTGATTAAACCATTTACAGTAATAAACCTTAATAAAGCCCCAATATGTTTTCCTGAAAATAAAGTGATACTTTTTACTTTTATACACTTGGGTATATTTAAAGGTAGATACTTTTTATTTTCACTGAAGTATATTTGTGGCTACTTTCAGTTTATTTAAACTGGGCAGGCTTAAAACTATCACTTTAGTACAGTTTGTCTGGTGAGAACGAACAGTAAATAACCTTTTGACAGTGGTATTGACACCATCATGTTTCCTAAGCCTTTACTCCAGCATGCCTGTGTTAACATATTATGTGTGCATCATGATTAGAACTAATAAGCAGGGAGGCATAACCGGCTGTACAATGACTCTTGGTTTAATGTCCCATCACAGACAAAGCATGTTTCAATGACACAATATTACAATCTCACTTATCATGATATAAACATCGTTCTGACTATATTCACTGTACTGTAAATTCTTACTATTATAAAGGAGTATGTACTTACATTAATGCCAGGAATATGAAATGCCAAAAAGAAGCCTTTCCAGTCTTTGCTATTCTGTCACTGCTGCCCCACCTACATCACTCAACATTCAGCAAAAGAGGTCCATTAACACATCCATCCATTGCAGCTACGGTCCTTCTTTGTTTTGTTTGTAAGTTATTCATTCACGCTGCTTCTCCTCTTAGGCAGTAAGTTGTTCTCGGTCAGAACAGCGTCTTGGTCAGACCTTCAGTCTTGATGCGGTAGTTCCTTCTGCCTAAGTAATGAACACCAATAAATGAGGGCCATAAACTCTGAGCGACTTTTATGAGCAAGCAAGGCCATCTGTTTTTACACGCCTGTATGTTGCGTGGCTGCTTTTCAAAATCTTCCCTGAGCACGTGATGCCCTGTGTTTATAGTAGGAGCTACATTTAAGATTAAACAAGGAAAGGCTCACCCTTTCCCGTTGACTCTGTGAGCTCACAATGTTTGTAAAAAGAGAATCACCCCTGCCTTCGTCACTTTTCAAACAGATTTTCCATCACAGCGGGGTTGAAACACAACTGGACGGCATATGTTGCTTAATGATGCACATGTAATGTAAATGATGATATGTGAAGATTGTATTGTGGCTTTTTAAAATTACATTTAAGTGTACATGCAATTGATTTGTGAAGACCTTGTGATGTTTAAACCTTTTTCACAGTAGCCATAAAATGCAATTTCCGCCTGTTTTGGAGCTCCCTCAGTTGAACTATGCATTTTTTCTTTAATGACTGTGCATATGTGAACACGCCAAACGAAGTCAGGCCCCTCTAAGTGGCCCAAAAAACCGAGACCACCTCTCAAGGTTCATTTGTGGTTCGACTGATTTGTCCATTGTGTCCACTTTTGCTTTATTGTAAAGACCTCAAGGCTCATATTACACACAGCCACAGCCTTCAGCACTTCAGCAGTTAAAAACAGACCAAGGCTCATTTATAAGGTTCTATTCAGGATAAAGCCTGTCCGTGATCTGTGACAGCAGCAGCCCTGACATATTAAAGCAATAAGATGTGAGTGATTTTACTGTGTTAAAGGCTGATGCTGGGCACGCAACACAAAGTTATAAGCTGCTTTCACACTGAAATTCACCCCTGCTCTTTCAAACACACAATTTCGTTGTGTACGTGGATTTTTGCTGGGTGGAGCTCAGCGATAAGCACAGCCGCAGGGTCATTTATCCAATTTTGCATGATGCACCTTGGACAATGGTTTCGGCGCGGCCTATAAGAGAGCAGCAGGCGTGTCTGGTAGTTACTGTAATGGCCATGAGGTGAATTTTGACTGAAAACACAGTCATCATTGACACAAATTACATTGTAGACGGTTAGATATTTCATTTGTCAAGTAAAATTTTCCAGTTTTCAACAACGTTTTACACATTTATGCACTGCTTTTTACAATGAACCTCTCAATGAGGCAGAGACTTCAGCGTTCAGCAGTGTTCTGTTTATGAGATACTGCAACAGAGCAGTCTGACAGGATTTCAGCTGAGCTAGACAGCAGCTAAGACATGGAAGTAGGTTCAAGATGCAAAACATTTGCTTAGCCTTGTTTAGCAAATCGGTGAATTAGCTTCATTTTTAGTTGTATTTCTAGTAGCCATGTTTAGCTATTATGCTGCTCCTAAATGGAACCAGAGAGCATCAGAAGAGCCCCATCACTGGACACTTTTAAATCCAGACTCAAATAGTTCCTATTTGAGCAGCTTTCAGTGCAGTTTAAACACTGTTAGTGGTCTAGCACCTTTTCATCCGTAACGGCACTTTTTATCCTAATTTAACATTTTATTTTTAATGTAATTTTTAATTGTTCTAATTTAATTTAAATCAATTGTTTTAATCATGTTTTAATTCATATTTTCAACTTCTATTCTCCTTTACTTTACTTTTTTAAATAACTCTTTTCTCATTTGTAAGGCACTTTGAATGACAACAGTGTATGAAAGGTGCTTGTGGAGAATTCTAGAATTCTGTTGGTGTCTGAAGTGTTAAATAATATTTTTTACTGCTTTTTTACATTTTACTATATGAAGAAAGCTGTAGTTGCTGTCCATTTTCTCTCAGCACAGATGTTTTTTTGGAGAGGTGCGAATAGTTACCACAGCAGGAGGTTCTCACTCCTCCCCCTTCCACCCCTCATTGCTCATTAGCAGCTCAACAGCATTTACAGACAGAGAGACAACAGTGTCCTAGTTAATCTGATTACAGAATCATGAGGAAAAGCATTTTATTGGATTATATTAATTCAAAATACTGACACAGATGCACATTTCATGGGTGGACTGGCTATTAGAAGGCCTGCTGAAAGAGGTTAAATGTAAATAACTTACTGATATTTGATGATGCATTTGTTATATTCTAGAAAGGCAGCATGTCAGTGTTTCCTACACTTAGGTTACACTTTATGATGTGCTCAGGTATATTAACACCCAGCCAAGTATATTTCAGCCTGTTGAAAAGTATTTGGCATTTTCTTTTTCCTAGTCAGATTTGAAAAACAACGCGCTTCATGTTGAAGAAAATAAAGAAGGAGAAAGAAAAGGCCAAGTCAGGTGTCCCTCTATGTTTGCCCATTGTTGGACCTCATTTACTCTATTAATTTGGCTGATATGAGTTAGCAGTTTGCTCTTTGGTGCTTTTGCTTTCTTGACTAGGAAATCTGTAAATCTGTAAATCTAGGAAATCTGTAAATCTGTAAGTCAGTGTGTAAGTCAGTAGGTAAACCAGAAATTCAGTGAATCAGTCAATAAGTTAGCTTGTAAGTCATTAAATTGGAAAGTAAACAGTAAGTCAGTGAACGTTTTTAAGTGAATATGTCAGTAGAGCTGGACAGAAGCAAAAATGTAATATCACTATACTTCAAAAGGTTTCCACAATAAGTCATGATATTTAGTTTTTCTGACATCTGATAAGATGAACCTCACAAAGTGGTGTCACTTTTAAAACAGTACAATTAAAAACTATGAATCAAATGATTTGTATTTAACATTTCACATACTGTGCTGCAGTAAGTCCAATTAAACAGGACTAATTATGCTCTTTGGAATCAAACATGCAGGTAGGAAGTGATTTTTAAGTTCCAATAATATCAACAATATGCTTAGAAAAGCTTATTGTTAAATATTGTGTTGTAATTTATCATGATAACAATACATATTGGCATATTGCCCAGCTCTATATGTAAGTCAGGATGTAAGTCAGCAAGTCAGTGAGTCAGTATGTACAACCCCAAAATTCCAAAAAGTAGGGACAGTTTGTGAAATGCTAATAAAAACAAAGAGCAGTGGTTAGTAAATTCAGTTTGACCTGTATTGAATTTAAGATGGTATAAAAAAAACAACATTTCATATTTTGCCTTTTTTTTTAAATAATATACACTCATTCCAAATTTGATGTCTGCAGTACATTCCAAAAAAGAAGAATTGCTACTGGTGTTCCATCACCTTTCCTTTTATCAGCACCTAATAATCATTTGGGAACGGAAGACACAAACTGATGCAGTTTTGAAAGTGTATGTTTGCCATTCTTCTTAAATCCTCAGCTGTGAAAACCGTACAGGGCCTTTATTGTTGTGTTTTGATCTTAATGAGACCCACGTTTTCAATGGGGCAGGCTTGCTGTTGTCATGTTGAAATAAGCGCAGACATCCCTGAAAAAGACACTGTCTAAAAGTGTTCAGCATTAATGGTGCTTTCACAGATGTGCAGGTTACCCATTAATACTCCCCCAGACCATGACAGATGCTGGATTTTAAACTTTACACTGGGAATAATCTGGATTATTATTACTTCTTTAACCCAGAGAACATAATGTCTATTATTCCCGTAAATTGAGCCCAGAGAAAGTGGCAGCATTTCTGGACATCGTTTACGTATGGCTTCTGCTGTGCACAGTACACACTTAACTTGCACTTGTGGATGCAGCGATGGACAATGTTTTTTCACAGTCTCCCAGAGCCCATGTGAACTGTTGGAATTTTTGCTGATGCATTTTTGGCAAAGGACTCGGCCTTTCCTGGATGCTTCTTTTATATCCGAGCATGACGGCTTCACCTGTTTAGGATGTTTTTTTGAACATTATACAATGTTCCTAGTCTTAATTTGCCCATCTCGACTTTTATGGAACATTAATGAATTAATTTAATTAATTTGATACAAAGTAGGGTTCTTTGGTGGCATTTTCTAAATGTACAATGGCTGGCAGATAATTTGATCGCAGACAAAAACCTACCATCTTATGAACGTATATTGATCCTTGAATCCTCATTGAATTTTGAATAGCAGGCAACCTAAAGATTCACAGGTACAGTATGAGAAGGGGTAGAAGAGTGTGGCATGTTTGGTTGCATCGCTGATTACCAGCTTAAGGTTACATCCTGACCATTTTACGGCCAGGGCCCACCAGCAGGCTCAAAGTTGTATTACACACTTCTATAACCTAAGAATAGCTCAGCCAGTTTACACTGAAGTCCCTGTAGTTGCTGAATAATAAGCCTTAGAATGTAATAAGCCTGGGATTTTAAGGGGTTAAAAGACCATTTTTACATGGAAAATGAGAGGATTCACAAGTTTATAGAAGATTTGATGGATGTAAAGAGACCAATATAAAAACTACATAAGTGTATGATAACGTAAATGTAGATGTAATACTTTATTAATAATTTCAATACATTCACTCACAATTCGACACAAGTTGAAAATTCTTTTTTTTTAGCCTCCACAGTGTTTAACCCAAGTTGGCACTGATGGTGGTGAACATTTTTCAGCACAGCAGTGACACTGACATGATAGCGATGGTCAGCGATGACCATATGGTGGTCCTTCTCTATTTCCATAGATCGGGTAAAGGCAGATAAACTGCGCAGCAACAGATGGGCTGCAGTCAATAACTGACCTTTTAAAGTGCACCTATATGATAGATGTACTTGATAAAATGCCCATTGAGTGTAGGTACAAGGTAAGTGTACTTAATGTCCTGGCAACTCTGTGTAATTAGCTGATGAGTCGAATCACAGAAAGTCATTACATAAAATGGTTATGAACACTGTCTGATGTCTGATGCATTGTTTTCCAGTTGTGATCTAAAAAAAGAATAATACATTCAAGGTGAAGGGGTTCATGCAAAGCGCTGAAAGGCAAAATCATCCCCAAAGAAAACGTATTACCACTATTTTACCATCATCAACAATCTAAATATATAAAATATAAAAAAAATATAAAAAAAATATAAAAACTTAGAAGACGTGTGTTTGTTCACTGGTTGGTTTGGATAGTAAATAAAATGGCTATATTTGTGTTGTAGTCATGGCGACCCTTGGTTCCTATCACCACCACTGTAAAGACATCTGGGTCTCTCCAATCAACCATTTCACACCAAACCACTCTGACCGGCTCTGTTTACATCTCAACTACTGAATTATGCTGACATTTAAAAAAAAATGGAATTCCCCATTAAGTGTAGAGCGATTACATTATCTTTTGGAGATACTGTGTTGTACTTTGACTGTAGGAGTCTGTGGATGCTCCTTGATGTAGGTGCAGCGATCCTCTCCAACTGTATCATTCACATAGACAGTGTCGTTAAGGTACAAGTCTTCAGTCTTCAACTTGTTGGTACTGTTTCCACTCGATTCTGTAGGTGATCTAAATCCACAAAGTGAGCATTAATAACCTAAAACCTTAATTTTTTCAATGTCCAGTTACAAAAGTAGAAATAGTTACATTTTTCTGTGGAGGAGAAGACTGATTTAAAGAAAAAGAAAAAAATGGGACTCCCATTATGTTAAAAATGGTTCTTCAACGGTTCTTTCGAAAAGTACAGCAAAATAAAAGAAATAACTCTAGTCTTCTAAGGGTTAATGAATGGTGATGATACTGTGAAGCACAGTTTATATTGTAACTGCTAACTGGGGTGAAGGTGTAATGTGAACTCTGGTGCAGAGTGTCTTTTCTTATTGTTTTTTGCATGTAAACACAAACTATTCAGTGAACTAATAGCCACAATTTAGCACTGCTAGCTGCATGCCTAAATCATTATGCACTCTTCTCAAACCATGTAGAGTCATTATGTAATTCCAAGCAGACTTCCTTATGTGCTTTCTAGAAATAGAGGTTCTGTGCAGGTACATTTTTCATTCCTCAGGGAACAAACAATTTAAAGGTCCCCACAGAGGTACAGCAGTGGTTTTAAGGCCCAACTGTGGACCTTAAATAAGTTTTTTCCAGGTGAAAAGTACATATTTGTACCTTTTCATAACCTGATGCATTGAAACAGAGCAATAAAATAAAAAGCCTGGAGACGAGACCGGGGGTTGTGGAGTCAACACAACTTAGAAAATATAATTTCAATGGATTATGGTACAATTATGTTCTCTGACCAAAGGTATTGAGATGTATTGAGACAGTGACCATTTCATAACTTTATTTCCGAGAGCGTGCAAAACTGTTGTCTATAAAAATGGACAAAAGTACAGATAAAATTGAGAAGCGTCTGTCTGCAGACATGAAGTCTCAGCCTGACATGCAGCCTATTAGTGACATCAGTGCACACTCTGCCACAAAAATGTTTTGTTGGTTTGATCAGGAAACCCAGCAAACCACATACTATTGGGCAGCAAGTGTTGCACTGAATGAATTTTAGCTTATCAAACTGATAATAATGGAATTAAATATGATAATTTACAAAAAAAAAAACTTCCACAATGTCATTACATTGAATTTATTAGCAGAAAAAAACAGGCTACTGCTAAAACTCTTGAAAACCCTGTTGAAAAAAGACCATTAGGAATAAAACCTAAAAAGAATTATTGACTATTGGACTCCAGCAGGAACCAAAAGAACCCTATAAGAGGTTCTATCTTTTTTTTTTCAACGGTGAAGTATATTAAATGGAATTCTCTAGCAGTGTTATGAATGGAAAATGGCTAAAGTGATGATATCGCTAAGCAGAAGCAGGCTAATTTTAACATGCTTTTGGGCCACTTCTTCCATTTTGGCAGAGGATGCACTGGGGCTGAGAAGTGCGTCTGGCTGTGAGTCTATAAACAACATTCAGGCTTTAAGATGGCTACTGCTACTGTTTTTAGATGCGAAGCACCTCAAGGACCTGACTTATGACTACAGGACTATATTTGGCTGTATGGTGAAGATGTAAATAATGATTTTCAGCTGAAGTCAGTGGGTGGAAGATATAAGTGTAATGGCCAATTTGAAGTGGTCAGCATACACAACTGTTAGTCCACAGTAGCAAAGCTAACAGCTCCACCTGGCTGTGATGTACAGCACAATATGGCTACTAACCCGAACACAGAAGCATTCATACCCCATCACTTTACAGAACATCCTCAAAAATCAATGCTATCAGTACCTGCAGTAAACAAAAGTGTTCCAAATCTGATATGTTTCACTGTATACACAGTTTTTTCTCTGAATGTTGCCAGATCGTCTGAATTATGAGGTCAAGGTGTCTAAATGTGAATTTTGCTACATACAAGCTAACACTGCATACGGCAGTGAGATCATGTGGTAGTTTAAAGGGTTTTGGCAGTTTTAGGCTATAGTTTGTGTAGTTGGTGTTGAAATATATTAGAGCTTAAGTTTAGCATGAGACTTACTTTCATGTGATTTGATTTCAATGCACAGGAATGTTAGCTTATAGCTTTGCTTATATTTCAACTCCTAAAAAACTCTTGGATTGGGGGGATGTACACAGAACGAAACGTAAGATTTGGAACACTTTCGTTCACCACAGGGCACAACGACGGTGCTTGTTAGGCCTGAAGTTCCTAATATGGGCATGACGCTGTCTAAAGAAAAACTCATGACTTCAGAAGTCTATTTAGCATGGGTAGGGTATGGGTCACTGTAACTGGTCACTGTAACCGTACTGTGCCATTCCTTGTGGAAAAATATCACAAAAGATGTGTTTGTAACCTGTACCTCTTTTTTAGCCAGATAGCTACAACAGCAATGACAAACACCACAGCTGCTGTGGAGCCCATTATCAATCCGACGTGTTCTAGAAGGGACGGTGAAAGTGACTTAGTAAAAAGATGTCAAACAGCAAAATCTATCTGGTCTCGTTTTACTTGCACACCTTGAAAAAATACAGTACCTGAAGGATGCTGGAAAGACATCTGGTAAGTCTTTTTGCCCAAGTGGTTAGATGCCTCACAGGACACACTGCTGGCCAGTGGTCCTGCCAGCTCTGACGCTGTTATTCTTCCAGAATACTTAGTCGTTATATTAAAGCTTGGGATGGGAATACTCCAATTAACTATCCAGGAGATTTCAGCTTTGGGCTCTGCCTCTGCTCGACACACACACCAGACACCTCCGGCCGACACTGGGCACGATGAGTTAAGTAGGATAGTGGGAGGGACTGAGACACAGTAACAGTGACAGTCAGATCAAATATGCCCTGTTGGACACTGATTACATAAAAATCTCCAAAGTCCTCTAATGCTCAGGTGTTAGACTGCAGTTCAGGATCATTATCAGCTATTGTTTTTAAACACATGCAATTGTCAGATTTGTCAGATCCTGCTGGTGTGGGTTCATGTCAGATTCTTCTATTTAGCTCTGCATACTTCAGAGCTCCACCTCATGAAACATGCCTGCGTCACCTCATCAGTTAACAAGGCCTTTGTGAGTTGAATTCTGAGCATTTGATGAAAGTAAATGCTAGAACCTTTGCAGATTTGTGAAAGGAACCCAATTTGACATGTCTACTAAAACGAGTCACACAAAAATGACTTGCATGCTACATAGATCTCCCCAGTGGAGAAACTTCAGACTGCAAGATGTATGTCATGTCATCATCAAATCATCAAATGCTTCAAGCGTCTAAAACAAGGTTTTCTGTCATTATTGTGGAGGCACTCTGAAATTTAGCTGGGCAACCATCAGGTTTTACATTTTCATAACTGTACAACTCATCTAAACCATCAGGATGCTTATGTTGTATGAAGAATCCTGGATATTTGTCTTTAGATGGTATGTCGTGCTCCAGGATACAAAGAAAGTGTGGAATTTACTGTATGCAACTGGCTCATTTATGCATCACAATAACTAGGGTGGCACCGATACCACTATTTTCCTTCTGATATGAATATCTGATCCTCAAGTATCAGCTGATACTAAGTACGTATACAGGTACTAAAATGATATTTATACAATTGAACTTTTTAAATATTTTATCTTAGGAAAAGCAGTGTTCTGTGTCACCAATAAAGCACACTAAGCTTGAAAGAACTTGCAAGTGTTATTGAGTTTTATAATCAAGTTTGTAAATATTACAGTATCAGCTGCAACTTTAGAGCTGTAGATGTGAGGCCAGGCCCCAGGCATATTTTGATGCAGCTAAAGACACTAGCAAGACAATTGGTCTGCTATCATAAAAGCTAAACCTGCACTGAAGGCTACTGTTACCCCAAGAGACCAGCTTTTTCTTACATAAGTTTTTCTAATGTTTGCTACATAGACAACAACCTGGACTAAGATTAACTCACATCATAAGTGATTATGCAGCAGATGAGGGATTGCGGAAAGAGCCCTGAATGGACATCATTTCCAGAAGAAAATAGCAGATTGATCATGGGCATTCACCAGTTTTATGTGTTGGTTAGATGTACATATTGTTGTTTGTCATTATAGCGCTATAAAACATTCTGTTTAATGTGAAAATATATATATATATATGTATATATATATATAATTATATTATATATATATATATAGGTATAATATTATATATACATATATATAGAATAGAAAAAGGAATTTTTTTTGCATTACATCACCAGTCACATCACATATAAACTGCTTAAAATTTCAGCACCCCTAAATTAAAACACTGTCCTGCATCTCTGTATACAACTGTAATCTTTTCCTTCTTTTACAGCTCAGATTCTGTGTTGTTTCTATAACCGCAATTCCAAAAAAGTTGGGATGCTGTGTAAAATGTAAATAAATGAAAAAAAAAAAAGCTGGAAGAGCAATTTGCAACTAACTCACATCACTGAGTATAAAAAGAGCATTTTAGAGAGGCAGAGTCTCTCAGAAGCAAAGACGGGCATTTAAAACTGCATCTAAAATTGTGGAACAATTTCAGAAAATTGTTACTCAACATAGAATTGCAAAGACTTTGGATATACCACCATCTACAGGACATAATATCATCAGAAGATTCAGAGAATCTGGAGAAATCCCTGTATGCAAGAGACAAGGCTGACGGTCAGTATTGGATGCTCATAATCTTCAGGCCCTCAGGTGGCACTGCAAATAAAAACAGGCATGATTCTGTACTGGAAATCACTGCATGGGCTCACGAACACTTCCAGATATCATGGTTTGTGAACACAGTTTGCGATGCAATCCACAAATGCAAGTTAATGCTGTATCATGCAAAGAAGAAGCCTAATGTCAACAAGACCCAGAAACGCCGCCATCTTCTGTGGGCAAAATGGAAAACTGTTCTGTGGTCAAATTTGAAATTTTTTTTTGGAAACCACAGATGCCGTGTCCTGTGGAATCAAGAGGAGAGGGACCATCCAGCTTATTATCAGTGCACAGTCCAAAAGCCTGCATCTCTGATGGTATGGGGTTGCATTAGTGCCTATGTTGTGGGCAGCTTACACATCTGGACAGGCACTATCAATGCTGAACAGTATATAGTGGTTTTAGAACAACATGCGCTCCCATCCAGACAGCGTCTCTTTTAGGGAAGGTCTTGCATATTTCAGCAAGGCAATGCTAATCCACATACTGCATCCATCACAACAGCATGGCTTCACAGAAGAAGAGTCCGGGTGCTGAACTGGCCTGCCTGCAGTCCAGACCTTTCAACAATAATAAACATTTGGTGCATCATGAAATGAAAAATCCGGCAAAGAAGACCCAGGAACTGTTGAGCAGCTAGAATCCTACATCAGACAAGAGTGGGACAACATTCCTCTCCCAAAACTCCAGCAATTGGTCTCCTCACTTCATAGACTGTTGTTAAAAGAAGAGGGGATGCTACACAATGGTAGACACAGTCCTGTCCCAACTGTACTGAGATGGGTTGCTGCCATCTTGTTCTAAATGAGTTAATATTTTTCATGAAATGGTAAAATGTCTCACTTTCAACATCTGATATGTGTTCTATTGTGAATACAGTATGGGTCTATGAGATTTGCAAATTATTGCATTTTGTTTTTTATTTACATTTTACTCAGCGTCCCAACTTTTTTGAAATTGGGGTTGTAGATAATAACGTATCTACTTTGACTTTCCACTTCCCTTTTCAAATGCATTATCTTATTTCTAATCTCTTCAGAAACATCTGTATACTGGCCTCTTTTTGCATCATACTGTTTGTCATTACAGCTTCAGTTTGAGTCCAGCAATTCAACCAGCGGCCTGCAATTCACTGACAGTAAAGAAATAACTCACCCTTATTCACTGAATTTAACACATAAATTGACAGTAAATTGAGTAAAATAAATCCTCATCCAGATGTATTTTCAATACAAAAACCATTTAAATAACCCTACTCAGACAGCAGAACCTCTTCGGCTCATTTCAACTTGAAGAAAACGTGAATGTTTGCCAACTTTACTCACATAAGATGTTGAGCGGAAGAGTTGTACTATATATAGATGTGCCACTCAGTGTGCTCCTGCAGCTGAGCTTCCTGTTGTGGTCTAGATGGTTTTGCTTTGAACTGTACATGTGCCACTGAAGTCCACAGTCCTGCCCAGACCAGTCACATTATTAGAAATGTAAAGCCAGGCATACACTGTGCGATTTTAGCCTGTTTTGAGTCTGATTTGGTCAGAGCCGACTGAATTTCATGATCGGACCGAATTTCAGCTTTGTCGGCCGTCGTTTGCCGTGCAGTGTGAGAGGTCCATACAATGCCCGATTAACTGCACAAACGAGCTCCGATTGAGCAGTCGGACGATCGGATGGATTTCTGACATGTCAGACATTTCGGTCGCTAAACTCTAGAGTTTGTTCCACACACTGACCGAGATAATATCTAGAACCTGTTAGGTGTGCGATTGTAGTTTAGCTAGACTGTCTGGCAACTTATTATTATTTTATATCAAATATTTACACAGTGCTTTAGAGTTTGTTCCATGCACTAACTGAGATAACATCTAGAACCTGTTAGGTGTTCCATTGTGATTTAACTAGTCTGTCCGGCTACTTATTATCATTTTACACCAAATATTTACACAGTCTTTAGAGTTTGTTCCATGCACTAACTGAGATAATATCTAGAACCTGTTAGGTGTTCCATTGTGGTTTAGCTAGTCTGTCTGGCTACTTATTATCATTTTACACCAAATATTTACACAGTCTTTAGAGTTTGTTCTATGCACTAACTGAGATAATATCTAGAACCTGTTAGGTGTTCCATTGTGGATTAGCTAGTCTGTCTGGCTACTTATTATCATTTTACACCAAATATTTAAACAGTACTTTAGAGTTTGTTCCATGCACTAACCTAGATAATGTCTAGAAACTGTTAGGTATTCAATTGTTATTGGCTACATATTATCATTTTATACTAAATAATTACACAGTACTTTAGGGTTTGTTCCAGGCATTTACAGAGATAATATCTAGAACTTGTTGGGCATTTCAGTGTAATTTATTTAAACTATCTTGGAACTTATCATCAGGCTATGCAGAATAATTACCAAGTACTTTCGAGTTTGTACCACGTATAATACCACTTGGTATGTTATAAAGAAAGCACTGTCTTGTAATAATCTTTGTTTTATACAATATCTGACTCAATATTTGATTACCTTTTTTTAAACATAAGACATTCTGGATATTATATTTACATTCGTACATTACAGTTTAGGCACCCCTGGTCAAATGACATGTGTTGTTGATGTTCTAAGTGGCAATAGATCATCTACAGAGAACACTTCTGTACACTTTAATGCACTGTTACTCTGTGTTCTCTGTAGATGGTGTGTTAACTTATTTCCACTTAGAAAATCAACACCACGTCATTTGACCAGACGTGATCAAACCTTTGCAAACGACTGTATTAGAACTTCATTTTCATGAATGATCTGCAGCAATCTGGACACATCTATTCATATTTTACAGCTTCATAGTGATTAACTGAAAGCTGTAGTAGCATCATACTAGAATCATTTTGCTGGGACAGAACTGGTTTTATATTAATAACCTGGTGATTCCAAACTTTGGAACCGTTAATGGTAAAACACTTCCCTATTTTATTTATTATTGTCCACAGTATTAATCCTGCTGCAGCAATACACACTTGAAAAGATGTTTTTTCAAGGGTTCTTTAGTAAACAAAATGGTTCTATGTAGAACAATTTACATGCATGGGTTCTTTGCATCGTTAGAGCTTCAGATTGACAGAGAATGTGTTTTATATGGTTCTATATGGAACCTTTTTAAAAGGGTTCTATATAGCACCAAAAAGGGGTCTTTGATTGTTACAATGTCAAGCGTCTAACTGTAGTGGAACCATTTTTGGTGTTATATAGAACCCTTTTCCAGAAGGCTCTATATCGAACCATCCACAGCACATTCTCCAGCAATCTGAAGAACACTTTAACAATGCAAAGGACCCTTTAATCAAGGTTTCATTGCATGCTCATTCTATATAGAACCATTTTCTTTACTAAAAACCCCGGAAGAACCATCATTTTTAAGAGTGTACTCTTTCACTATGTTGTTGAAATAGATGCATTTAAAAAGCAGTTGTGAAATGTGTTATGTCAAAAAAATTATTATTATTATTATTAGAACCCCATTTCCAAAAATGTTGGGACGCTGTGCAAAATGTAACTAAAAACAAAATGCAATGATGTGCAAATAATTTAAACCCTATATTTAATTAAAAATACTACAAAGACAACAGATCAGTAACATGATTGGGTATAAAAGAGCATCCCAGAGAGGCTGAGGCTTTCAGAAGTAAAGATGGGGAGGGGTTCACTGCATTAAAAACAGACATGATTCTGTAGTAGAAATCACTGCTTGGGCTCAGGAACACTTCCAAAAAACACTGTCTGTGAACACAGTTCATCACTGCGTCCACAAATGCAAGTTAAAACCCTACTATGCAAAGAAGAAATCATATATAAACAGGACCCAGAAATGCCGCCACCTTCTCTGGGCCCGAGCTCATTTAAAATGGACTGTGGCGAAGTGGAAAAGTGCCCTGTGGTCCATCAAATCAACATTTGAAATTCTTTTTCGAAATCATGGACACTGTTTCCTCCTCTTCCTTCCTCACGACCACTCAGCTTGTTATCAGTGCACAGTATAAAAGCTAGTATTCATGATGGTTTAGGGGTGCATTAGTGCTCAAGGAATGGGTGATGTGCACATCTGTAAAGTCACCATTAATGTTGAATGATATATACAGGTTTTGGGCACTGAGGTGACCAGTGGCTATAGTCCTGAAAGTGATATGTTTTCCCAGACTTGCTTGATATGAATTTTAGCTGCTTTGCAGTTCGGGGTCTGCTTTGTCATATTTTTTGCTTTGTAAAGCATGAAATGTTTTCAAAAGGTAACAGGTCTGGACTGCAGGCAGGCCAGTTTATCACCCAAACTCCTTTACTACAGAGCCATGCTGTTGTAATATGTGCAAAATGTGGTTTGGCATTGTCTTGCTAAAATGAACAAGGCCTTTCCTGAAATAGACGTTGTCTGGATGGCAGCATATGTTGCTCCAAAACCTGTAAATATCATTCAGCATTAATGGTGCCTTCACAAGTCACCCATGTCATGTGCACCAACGCACCCCTAAACCATCACAGATGTGGATTTCTGAACTGTGCACTGATAACAAGCCAGATGATCCATCTTCCCTTTAGCCCAGAGGACGTGGCGTATGTCATTTTCAAAAAATAATTTTGAACAGTTGGACCACAAGACACTTTTCACTTCACCTCAGTCCATATTAAATGAACTTGGGCCCAGAGAAGGTGGCGGCGTTTTGGGATCCTGTTTATATATGGTTTCTTCTTTGCATGGTAGACTTGCATTTGTGGATACAGCGACAAACTGTTCACAGACAGTGGTTTTCTGAATTATTTCTCTGGCTTCTCTGAATCTTTAATGATATTATGTACTGTAGATGATAAAATCCCTATGTTATTTTCTATTTTATGTTGAAAGCCGTTATTCTTGAATTGTTGCATTGCTTGCCCAAATAGTCTTTCAGCAGTGAAACCCTCCCCATCTTTGCTTCTGACTCAGCCTCTCTGAGATTGTGTTCCAGGTGGTTTTTCAGTTACATCTTCTCACTGTTCTGAAATGTGTCCCCACTTTTTGAAACATGTTGCTGGCATCAAATTCAAAATGGACATCTGTTTTTTTTTTTAAAACAATAAAATTTCAACATGTGATGTGAACTGATAGACTGAAAAGCTGGAACTGAAAATTAAGAACATTTTTAGAAAGCTATAAGTGTAAAGTGGATTACTTTTATTATGCTGATATAAAATTTAATTGAAGCTCCTGCAAAGCAGAAGATTACATAATCAATTGTTTGACTGAAGTCAGTTGATTAAAGAAATAGAATCAGGTGTACTCTTGCTTGTTCAGAATGAAAACCTGCAGCCACTCCAGCCATTTGTGCTTAGGACTGCACTGCTACTAGACAAATTAACAAGTTAATCGTAGCTTGTTGGGTGTTCAGTTATCATTTGCCTATTTATCATTTTTACATTGACATTTTTTAATTTAGAAGGAGACACTCTTGTCTAGAATTACTTACAAGAGTGCTTTGTTGTTTTTTTGTCTTAGCTAGTACAATTGGGTCAGAGTCCAAAATAACCTTGAGCTAAAATATTGCCAGAAACAGTTGAGTCAGTTATACCTAGATAGACTAAAGATAAACAATACGGAGGTAAGTGCAAATATAAGACATTTCAATAAGTACAAGGTTGTTTTAACAAGGATATGTGTGTTCAGCCAGTGAGATGAGGGACTCTCCTGTTCGGACAGCCAGTGAGAGTTGGTTTCACTACCTGGGCTTCAGTAGAAGAGTTCTGATGCTTGTGTTCCATTGCATCTTGAAGAATGGCAGGTCAAGCCAAGCCATATTTGAAGCTCAATGGGCTTGAGATATGAAACAAGGTTTGACCATTTCCATCAGCTAAGGAGGGGTCGGCCCATTTTTGGCTTTGTAGGCGGGCACCCGGGCATTAAATTCTGATGCTGGAAGCCAGTGAAGAAAATGAAGCACCAGAGTGCCATAGATGAACTTCTGGATCAGTTCCAAAGGTTTGCTGGTCTTTGTAGAAGGACTGGCCAGGGGCACGTTGCAGTAGTCAAGCCTCGAGATGATGAGGGAATGAACATGCACTTGGGTGGCCTCCCTATAAAGAAAGATTCTCTGGATGTTGCAGAGGAGGAACCTGCATGACCGAGACAGGCTTTGCAATACCAAACCTTTGTGCATCTTCAAGCTAAACAACCAAGGAGTTCTCACAGGAGATGGCGGACTCATGGAAAGGACCTGTAGTTCCAGGTATGTATACAGTTTGTGTGTTTTGAACTGAATTCCTCTATTTTTGTTAAGACCTTTCAGACCTTTTGGTGTTTTTTTTTAGATATTGTCATTTAAAAACTATATTTCTTTGTTTACTCAGGTTTTTGTACATTACATTACAATACATTCATTTTTGCTTGAAGATCTGAAAGAATTAAGCGAGACAAACATGCAAAAGTAAAATAAATCAGGAAATCAGGGCAAATACTTTTTCACAGCTGGGATACAGCTTGAGGTGACTTCATTCAATTTTCCCTGAGCGGGTGATGCCTTTATTTGTAGAAGGAGCCACATGTTAAACATAAATAAAGGATGACCCTTTCACCGCGGCAGTTTACAATGGTTGTAATAAAATCGCATCCGTCTTCATCAGTTCTTGACAGATTTTACAGCAGAGATTTAAACACAACTAGATGACGTGTTGTTTAATGATGTCGTTCGAATGATTTGCAAAGATGTATGTTGGGGTTTTTTAATTCAATGTAAATGTAAACATCTTACATGTAATTGATTTGTGAAGGTCTTATACACTACTGCTTATTTTTAATTCAATTCAAATGTAAAGGTCCTGTGTTTGGCTCAGATACTGTCAGATACTGACAAATATTCTTTACACAGTTAAGACAAAAGACAAATACAAAAGACATTGTTCAATACTTTATTTTGTTTTAAAAATATAGATATGTATAAATATTCAAAAGATTATTTAAAATCTTAAAAAAAAGATTTTATTCAACATCTAGGCCCTGGTAGGTCATGTCTATATTTATATTTTACATACATACATACATACATATATATATATATATATATATATATATATATATATATATATATATATATATATCCATCATCTAAACCGCTTATCCTTCTGGGTCGCGGTGGGGTGCTGGAGCCTATCCCAGCTGTCATTGGGCAGGATACACCCTGGACAGGTCGCCAGTCCATCGCAGTATATATATGTTCCATATATATATATATATATATATATATATATATATATATATATATATATATATGTTCCATATATATATATAGCTGCTTTGGAAGAAAATCTCCATTTTTATCATTTTTCAGTTTTTGACATAATTTGAAAATACCTGTTGACCTTTACATTGCATGTAAATTTCATGATGAACGGACCAAAAGAAACGGCCCAGAATGACCTGGAAAAACGTCTGTTTCCATTGACTTACATTAAAAGTAAAATAGGTTTTTTCCTTCTCCTGTAAAGTGTGGAAAGAAGAGTGTTTAAAGAAAAAAGAATTAGTCTGTTGTCCTGCGATGGACTGGCAGCCTGTCCAGGGTGTATCCTGCCCTCCGCCCAGTGACTGCTGGGATAGGCTCCAGCACCCCAGAAGGATAAGCGGTTTCAGATAATGTTTGTGTGTGTGAATTAGTCTGTTTTGAGTAAATATGGGGTTAAAATGCCTTCAAAATTGAGGCCTTATGAAGCATTATTGCACTCATTTTTAAAGCAAAGAAAGTGCTTAATTTGCTGCATACAAAACTCATGCAAAACAACAACACTTAGAACTTAGAACTTAGAACAAGTGACCCACATAGTTATGGGCCTTAAGGCTACAGCCCACACATAATGACAACAAAGTCTTCTTTAAGCCTTCTTATGTGAGTTATATTTGAGGGTCTACTGAGTTAAATGAATACTCAAACTTAAATTCTTCACCAGTAAAGGCAGAACATTGCAGGCTGTAGGCTACTGAAGTTCAGCTTTGAGGAGCAGATCTCTCGATGTCAGGAAGGTCTCAGTAGTTCTGGTAGATGTCGTACCCGTCATCCTAACAAACACAGAAAGCATCATGACTGATACTGCATGTTCAGCTCAAGAACTGCATCAGAAAAGGGTTCTTAAAATGCCCAAATGAAAATTGTCCAATCGATTTTCCTTCCTGGTATCTAGGTAGATACAGCTAAACAAGTTCTCCTCACTAGAAACTCTTGGCTGCCACCACTTATTTCTGGCCAACAGTCAGACTAGCAGTTCAATAAAAGCTACTTCTCACAAGCAAGTTCTCTTGCTTATATAAACATAATTAATATGTCATCATCTCTTCTTTCGATTAGACGGGCAACATATTTAGTTGTTACGGATGTTGGAATAAAACTAGATCCCGTTTGCACACAATATGATTTGTCCTCTATCGCCCCCTTGAGTACTGAATGTTTTAACTGCCACCGTAACAAGGCTCTCTTTACACAGTGAAACTTTCATGCAACTCTAGCTGCTTGAAACCTCCATGAAACTAAATTGTGTTTGAGTTGCATACTCCATTCAAAACGCAGATCGCAGTAAAGGGCATCGTTTCAAACTATTGTTTTCTCCAGAACAATGGACAAGAAAATAAACAGAAGCTGGTTTATTTGAGGATAAACCAGGATAAAAAGGTTGTGGTAAGTCAGTTTACTGAGCCATGACAACAAATGAGAATTTCTTGAACCTAATGTTTTTTGTAAACAGCTGCTTTACATACTAATGAGTTAGACAGACAAAAGATATATATATATATATATATATATATATATATATATATATATATATATATATATATATATATATATATATATATATATATATACACATACATATATATATAAAGAATGGCAATCACAGAAAAAAAATGCAAAAAAAATTAATGAAGATGATAAAAATATGTATCTAACACCTTGTAGATGACTTTACAGGCAGAATAATAAGGTGTATCAAAAATGCAAGCTACTATTTTGCCTTACTAGTAGAGTAATCCAAATTTTCTAATTGTTTCATGTTGTTGTCAAGTTCATATAACTGTCAAGTTGCTGAAAGCAACTCACAAAATGCAACTAGTTCCATGAAAGTTTCACAGTGTAAAGCCAGCCTAATAAAAATATGTTGTGTGCAACTTTGTTTTTAATTGTTTTATGTAACCACCAATTTGCACTAAATTTTGTTGAAGGCAACCCACAACATGCAACGAGTTGCATGGAATTCTCAAAGAACAAGGCCAGCCTTATTAGATATGTTTTAGTGAACTTGGTTTTAAATTGTTTTGTGTAACCGTCAAGTTGCACTGAAATTTTGTTGAAGGAAACTTACAACATGCAGCTTGTTGCATGGTCATGGTGTACAGCCATCCTAATAAAATATGTTTTATGCAACTTTGCTTTTAGTTGTTTCATGTAACTTTCAAGTTGTACAGAAATTATTTTAAAGGTGACTCACAACCGGCAACTAGTTGCATGAAAGTTTCACAGTGTATGGCCAGCCTAAGAATGAACAGTGCTCAGCTCATGAAGGGGTTAATAATAACATGATGGTCTTTTAGAGTCATTTTTGAGAGATGTTGTACCTTGTTTGACTGTGGAGTGTCCATGGTGTTAGCATAGATATCCTCTTCAGCTTCATTGTTCACATAGATATTGTCATTAAGATTCAAGTCATTAGTCCTAAACTGGTCGATACTCTTTCCACTGGACTCTGTACATGACCTAAACCCACAAAGTCAATGGTCATTAGTCACACCTTACAACAAAATACAGCTGAAAAATGATCATGCAGACATGAAGCAATTGTTATTCCCTTTTCTTTAAGAAGTGAACTTTATCATTGCTGATGAGACAGTGAATCATTTCCTATTTCTTAACTAATCTATCTATCTGAACAGACACATGGCAATCAGTTACTACTTTCTGTTACCTGAAGGTGGAGTCAGCTGGAAGCTGGTGTCTGTTGCAAAACAGAAAACAGACAGTGTGAACTTTAAACCTCCATGAAAGACACTCATTGCCTTACTGAAGGACGCTGCTGGGTTTTACATTAGCACAGCTTTATGAGAACAGTTCGGCAAAAATCTAATTTGCACAATTTTCCACTTACCCCAGATGTAGTCAACAGGACACATTAGCCTCATAGCTCCAATGTGTAAATAAAGAATTACAATTCAAACACCAAACATGTCTCGGCCGGCCGAGAAAATCTGAAGTGGAAAATTGTGTAAATTAGATTTTTTTGCCGTTTTGTTAAGATCATGTATGCAGTCCTGTCAGTCCACTAGCAAGACTAAGAGACATGTCTGTAAACTGTACCTCTTTTTTAAGCAGATAGCCACCACAGCAATTCCTAGGATGATGCACACCAGAGCCACTACTGCAGCTAGTATTAGTACAGAGTTTCCTGGAAATTATGGAAAAAAGAATGAAGACAGTAGTTCCTTAAATCATTTATACAGTTTATGCAATTCAAAATGTGATGTATTTGGTGCCTGAAGTTTGCTTCTTTAGTTTTACACTGGAACTACGAGGTTAATGTAGCTCTTGGAAGCTTATGTTCACCAAGTAGCACTGTGCTAACTGCATCCCTAAATCATCACACACTTGCCACAAATTGTGTCAAGTTGATAAGTAATCAGACCATTAGACCAGAGTGCTCGAGGGCACTGTTTTGTATTAGTCTAAGTGCGATACCTTGAAATTACATCCAACAGTGTTTACCATCCACAAATGCACAGGCTGATCAAACGATTTAATCAGACCTTGAAATAATATGATTTGTAAGTTTGTGCATGAGGTTGCAAGGAACTGGGACAGGTGTCTGAAACCCCATGGGGTTTTCCCCTTCTGAGTTATTATGTGGGGAAAAACTCTGGGGTGTACAAAGTCATCTGTGAACATTGGGAGGGCTTTCAAGCAGCAAAAACAAAATTCGGTATGTTTTTGATCTCCAAGCAAAAGTCCACGTACTGGGACACTTAACTCAGGAGAATTTGCCCCAGGCTCAAGAGTGGCAGAGCCTTACATACAACAGGGGCATCAGCTGAGGGAATGAGGTAAAATGATCTGATAGAGGTGATACGCTATACCATCTCAAACCTCCTTAAACCATTAAGGGAGGTGGTCTCTGTTGCTCTAGCAACAGCTATCCCAGAAAAAGTCGGGAGCAGTGTCAGCAGGCTTTTATAAAACTGAAGGCAGTTCTCTGTGGGGGTCTGCTGTTACACTCCCCTGACTTTTCTCTCCTTTTTACCCTGCAGATTGATGCCTTGGACTTTTGTCCCAGATAACGGACAGGGAAGATCGCCCGGTGCTATACATTAGTTGTCTAGCTGGCCCCCAGCAAGTACAGCACACTAAAAAGTAGTGCTTCACCATTAAGTGGGCAGTCCTTCCTCTCTGCTGTTACCTGTTAGGATGCCCTTTCACCCTCTATGCAGACCACGCCCCGCTCCAATGGCTCCAGCGCATGAAGGATGCCAGTGCCTGGATCACCTGTTGGTATCTGGCTTTACAGCCTTTGAAGTTAAAGGTGGTCCACAGGCAGGAGGCCCAGATGTGGTGGCTGATTTCCTCTCCAGTCTGTGTGTGTGATGGAGGGTGCAGGCTGCTGGCCAGATTGTTGTCTGGCCTGCATTGGGTGGTAGTGGTATGTGGCAGGGGAGCATTGTCAAGCGCAGTTTGTGCGGCGGAGGGCCGGTTGCAGCGAGGCAGCGGACTGACTGTCGTTCACCTGTGTGTAATTGTGTCATAATCTACTTATATGCCTTTCTTTTCTCAGTAGAAACACAGAGAGAGAGGAAAACCAAGTCCAAGTCACAGCTGAGCTTTGAACAGTCTTTATTTTATGTCATGTAGAGCAGAATGCTCAAAGTTTATATTTATGTTAGAGTAAAATTATCCTCTGTATCTCTGCACCTGTCCCTACCATATTTCTTCCCATTTAACCTGCCAAGGTGTCACAGTGACTAAAGTATTTTCTTGTTGTTTTGTTATCCAATAAATCTAAATAAAGACACTTTTGTTGTTTGTTTTGGGCCACTTGGATTTTGAGAAATGAGTGTTTAACTGCAGTAATCTTATATTTATATATATAGCTTTATATAGCTGTATATATCTTTACATTAAGGACACAGTAAGGTCTGTCTAGTGTTTTTTTTTTTTTCACTCACACATCATTTCGAAACGCACTACCTTCTAACAGTGACTGCTGCATTGGCATCTGATAAGAGTCTGTCCCCACGATGTTGGACGCATTACAGGACACGTTGCTGGCTAGTGGTCCTGTAAGCTCCGACACTGCTATTCTTCCAGCATATTTAGACGTTGTGTTGAAGTGTGGAAAGAGAGCGCTGCTCCCATTAACTGTCCAGAAGATGTTAGCTTTGGGCTCTGCTTCCGCTCGACACACACACTGGACACCTCCAGCTGACCTAAAGCATGTTGAGTCCATCAGGATGGTGGGAGGAACTGAGACATAGGAAAACACAAGACACAGAACATGACTGCTGAGTCTTAAAGCTGTACTGCTTAACATGTTAACCAGGGCTAAAGATGCATGAAGTACAGTATCGCAAACTTCATGTATTGCCAGCAGAAGGAGTGGTGCCGTTATTCCTTGCTCTAACACAGTGACCCAGTCTTACAGACATCTGTAGTCAAATCGCCAGTTGGAAATCTCTATGACAGAAATGAATTGTCCTCTGGCTGACCCAGAAACACGGTCAGGTTTTGCGGGGAGAGCATTATTCATCACTCTAAAAGTTTCATAGATCTCTGAAGCTGTGTCGTCATTGTGTAGTTGGCGTCATGCCTATATTAGGAACTGTAGGAGTCTAAGCTGTAGTTTGACAAATCGCTTGTGAACTAAAACGTTCCAAAGTGGAAACGTCTTTCCACATAGGCTTTTCTTCTGAACATAGTCAGATTCTTTGAATCACAAGGTTCAATACAACTAATATACAACTGATACTCTATAAGAATGACAACCTCACAATAATACCCCACACAAACCAGCAGGCTTTGTCAATTGTTGTAGTTAAAAGACTATGGCAGTTTTAGGCTTCAGTGTGAGTACCTGGTGTTGGTATATCACAATGTTGAAGTTAATAGTAGACTTACTTTTGTGTGATGTCACTTCAGTGTGAGTTCACTTCCTTGGATCACATTTGTAGTTGTAATTAATAGGATCCAGTGAAATGTAAAACCAGTTTAGTCATAGTTTAGAGTTCCTGATATGGGTATGACACCAACTATAGAATGATGCATGACTTTAGAGGTCTATACTGCCTTGCCCTGTTCAAAGAATGTCACTGATACTAAGTACCACTTCATAATACCGTCACTGCTTTTTCGCCTGTGGTCATACACAACCTAGATGATAGAGCTAATGTTTTCCTGATCGGAACAGCCAGTTCCAAAATCTATTTGAGTGCTTATATCTCCCTTGTGTGGAGAAGTTTTAGCCTGCTTAGTTAACTTAACTGAGTTATAAGCTAGGTCCATGGGGTGCTTTGCATGGAAAAACACCAACTTCATTATATGCACATAGTTTATAAATGTTATTCATTTAAAGTGACAGACAAAGCAGAACAGAAAAAGCAGACCATTTCGTAATGTGGGTTGTGTTTTGGGCCCCTTCCCCAAGCGGATGAATCTGATCATTGCGAGTTTGTTGAAAGAGTATTCAAAGAGTCCAAACTTGGTACGACCTAAACGTAGAGCCAAGACTTCCTTTTTAAGTCCTACATCATACGTTGACTTTTGTATTGACTTCTAATACAAAATTAGCCAGTATTGTGATACTCATGTCCGGTCTCAGGATCGTAAACTATTTGGGGTCTCGTCTGGGTCTTGACCTCATTAGGACTCGGACTTGTCTCGGTCATGGGGTCAGATGTACTTGGAAATTGTTGTCGTGATGAGCCAAGAAGGATGCCTCCGTCTGAGGTAACCAGAAGCAAAGTCATCACTGAATACAACAAAACCAGAATAAAAATGATAACAGTTCTTCCTCTACATCTTGTCACCCACACAAAAAAAACAGAAAAGCTTGCATGGATTTAACCTATCAGATTGTTTGTCTCCTCACTCACATAATGAGAAGGCTAATTTGGCAGCTACCAAGTGCTGGACATCAGACCAAGAAAAGGAAAGCTGCAGATGGAGTTCTGGCTCAGTTCGTCAGGTTTAGAAACATTCACTGTGTTTAGTCTCTCAATGGCAGTGTAACTTGTTGGTTTTCAAAGCTTCATTCGAAAAGACACCCGAGCAAACAGCATAGAGCCAGAGTTATTTACTTTCACTTGCGACCCATATGAAGTCTAGTGCAACATATTCATTGTTGTGTTTTCTTTGTTTTGGTTATATTTGCACCGTACATTCGCACCTATATCTATATTTCACATATATCTAATTGAATCTAAGTTAATATTAAACAGGGTGATTCAAAAAGATTTGTCCGATTTCAAAGCACCATATTTTTACAACCGCGAGGCATCTAGGAACCAATCACATACCAATTGAAAGAGGGGGTCATAGAGTTTCTGACTGTCACCGGAAGGTGACTCCCTTCAGTCTGCGAGGAGATGCGACCCCTGAGCAGAAAGCATTTTGTGTTCTACACTTCAATAAGAGTGAATCCGTCATAACTGTGCAACGTGAGTTCCGCCGGCAGTGAACTACAAACAGCTCAGAGCATTCGTCGCTGGTTCCAAAACACTGGATGATCTCCGAAATTGCATTGAAAGAGCCGTGAGTACAGTGACACCCCACATGCTCAATCCAGTATGGGATGAATTTGACTATGGCGTTGATGTTGTCTGTACAGCTGGAGGAGGTTCATATTAAGCACTTGTAAAATTACATAAACTTTATGCTCACTTAAAAATATTTACAATTCACTGCATTGTTCTGTAATGATTTAAAAGTGAAATAAATCATTTTAAAATCAGATGAATCAGAAGTATTTCCTAAAATATACTATGAGATATAATATAATGCGTATGAATGTACAATTAACTTTTCATTTATGTATTTATTTGTATATGTATTTATTTATTCTGTACTATTCTGAAAAAAATCTTAATCTGGTCTTGGCCTCGGCCACTCCTAGTCTTGGTCTCGATTCGAGCTTGATATGTCCCCGTCCCGATCGCGGTCTTGACACGGCCTTGGGTCTAGCTGTGTTGACTACAGTACTAATATTAACAAAAAACAAACAAAGATATACTCACAGTGGACATTCAGCAGTACTGGCGCTGATTGACCTCTTCCAATAGAGTTCTGGGCAACGCAGGAGACTGACGTGTCTCGTTTGACAGATCCAAGGGAAAACGTTTTCGGTGCTCTGTGGGTCGTTGTGGAACTCTTTTGAGTGACAAGCCACTCATAGTCAGTTAATGCAGGATTGCTCTTACTAGTACATGTGAGCGAGACCGTACCACCCTCAACCACACTTACATCACCTCCATCTACTTTCACTTCTGTGGGAGCGTCTGTGGAAATACAGTGAATACAGATTGTTAATTATAATGAATCAACTGAAATGAGTTTTCTTCCACTAGTCAAAAAGAACCGCTTCAATTGCACTTATGCCACACTGATGTGTAGCACTGTTTTTAATGTCCTTAAATTGGGGTTATTGCTATGCTTTTTCTCAAGCAAATTAAGTGGTTTGAGGTGGAGGAAATTCAGGTGGTCTAGATTTACAAAGGACAAAACATTATAGGACAAAATGAGCCCAGCGCTACAAATTCATTGCTGTATTTCCTTTGTTTTGGTTATACTTGCACTGAAAATATAAACAAATCTAGCTAGCAGTATTCCAGAATAATCATATTTTGCAAATAATCAACAACATTTGTCGTATTTAAACTGAGATGCCTATATTGTAACACATTTTGGCTGTTGAAAAGGAACTGATGGCCAAAGGCCCTCTAGCAGTACCACCACAGCCCACAGGTTGAACACTACTGCTGTATATGCTTACATAAAATCTATTGGTTGAGGATCTTACTGTTATTTCCAGGATAACCTAACTGAGTATTCACTGTCGAAGTTCCAATGCAAACATCCTCTGAAGGCAAACTGTAATGTTTTTATCACTATAGTTTTATGTAATAACAAAAGTAGATGATGTTTGGTTTACGTTCGGTTGACTTTAAGTGCTGATTCTGAATATATTTTAGAGACGAAGGGACACAGAGTAACCTCACCATTGCTTCCAGTTACAATGCAGTTTGACTAAGACCATAATATAATGACAGTAAAGTTAGAAGCAGCATATGATTCAATGTTATATTTTATGAAACATATTACAACATAAAATGTTATATATGTTCACAACACTTTTATTAACAAAATAAACAAGGAAATACTCACAGTGGACATTCAGCAGTACTTGCGCTGATTGGCCTCTTCCAACAGAGTTACGGGCAGTGCAGGAGACTGACGTGTCTCGTTTGACAGCTTCAAGGGAAAACGTTTTTGGTGCTCTGTGGGTCGTGGGTGAACCCTTTTGGGTAACAAGCCACTCGTAGTCAGTTGGTTCAGGATTGCTCTTACTAGTACACGTCAGTGAGATCGTACCACCCTCAACCACACTTCTATCTGCTCCATCTATTTTAACATCTTCAGGGGCGTCTGTGGAGATACAGTGAATACAGATTGTATATTTTATTGCTGCATTTCTTATGACCTACAAACTATTTTCACTGTAAACAGTCCCAGACTTAGCTGAGTAGCACAGGTAGTGGCCTAAAATACATGGATATTAACAAATCAGACGAATGTGACAGAACAGACTGGATGCTTGTGGTAAAAACAAACGTTTAAAGCTTTATTGTAATTAAGGGTCAATCAAACATGATGTAGTAAAACAGGAGAGTGACAAAACCAAAGAGAGGCTCAAGAAAATGTAGACTAAGCTAAAAAAAGATGAATAAAAAAACAAGGTTAAAAAAACAAGCCAGGTCAAACACAGAGCAGCAGTAGAGAAAAGAACACTCGGTATGCACAAGAACGATCAGCGGCAGTACCCAGCAAAGTTGTGAACAAACTGAAGCGTTTATAGGGTGTAATGATGACAGTCAGGTGTGGCTGGTTAGTATTCAGGTGACCAGGATCTGGAGAGCTGTTGACAATTGGCTAATGCAGGTAGGGTGAGGGTCACATGCATTGGAGTCAGGGAGAGGATCACTGTGTCACTGATACTGAGTACCACTCCATAACACCACCACTGCATTTTTTTGCCTATGGTCATCCACATCCTTGCAGACAGAGGGATTGTTTTCCTTATCATGACCTTATGCCAGAATGTGCTTGAGTGCTTATAGCCTTCAAGTCAAGTCAAGTCAGCTTTTATTGTCAATACTACAATATGTACAGGACATACAGAGTATTGAAATTGCGTTACTCTCAGACCCCATAGTGTAAATACTAAACACTAATTGTAAATAAAATAAACACTAATTGTAGAAAAATAGAATAATAAAAATAATAATAAAAAAATAATAATAATATAAATATAAGAACTTAACTTTAACTTAAGTGAGTCCGAGTTAAAATCTAGATCCATGAGGTGCTTTGCAAGGAAACAACACCGTATTGATTATATATATGCACATGGTTCATTTCAAATTACAAACAAAGCAGCAGACAAAGCAGAACGTGGTTGTGCTTCAGACCCCTTCCCCGAGAGGATGAATCTGATTATTGCATGTGTTGAAACAGCATTCAAAAAGTCAAAACTTGGTAAGGTAGGTGTTTTCCCAGGATGTGAGTGAATTATCTCCTACTGAGTTACTTGTTTTCCATGCACAGAAAGCCCAGCACTACATATTGATTGCTGTGTTGCCTTTGTTTTGGTTATGCTTCCACTGAATATATAAACATAACTAGATAACAGTTTGCCAGAATAAATCAACGAGCTTGATAAATATAATGCTTTATTTTTGCGAATATGTTTAAAATAGTGTTTTGGTTAAATGCATATATTGTAACAAATTTTTGCTGTTAAATCAGCTGATTGCCTACGGCCCTCTAGCAGTACGAAACATTGGCGTACCATAGTACCACAGCAGTACCACAGCCCACTGGGGGCCGCAGCCAACAGGTTGAACACCACTGCTGTATATACTTAAATAAAATCTGTTGGTTGAGATGAAGTTCCAATTCTAACATTCCCTGAGGGCAGATTGGAATGTTATTATTACTGTGTTTTTATTTATTAACAAAAATGGTTTCAGCAAAGAACATATACAATATAACCTTATGACTGCTTCCAGTTACAATGCAAAGTTGGACTAAGACTATAATATAATAATAATTAATAATTTAGGCTAAATATTTATGTTTTATAACAAATGAGATCTATATTATGCATTAATATATAATGTATTATTAATGAAAATGAAAGTACATTTATCATTTATTTTTTAATATTCTGAAAAATATCTTAATCTGGTCCTGGTCTCGGCCGCTCCTAGTCTCGGTCTTGACTCAGACTCTGCTCTAGCAGTCTTGACTAACACTTATATTAGCAAAACAATCAAGGAAATACTTACAATGGACTTTCAGCAGCACTGGATTTGATTGACGACTTCCAACGGAGTTCTGGGCAATGCAGGCGACTGACGTGTCTCGTTTGACAGATCCAAGGGAAAACGATTTTGGTGCTGTTTTGGTCGTGGTGGAACCCTTTTGGGTAACAAGCCATTTGTACTCATTTGGTGCAGGATTGCTCTTACTAGTACACGTAAGTGAGATCGTACCATCCTCAACCACACTTCTATCTGCGCCATCTATTTTCACATCTTCAGGGGCGTCTGTGGAGATACAGGGAATACAGATTGTATATTTTATTGACACATTTCTTATGGCTTGCAAACTACTTCATCGTAACCAGTCCAATCCAAAGTCAGCTGAATTCAGTGGCCTGAAATACATATTTGTAAACAACATTTGACAGAATTTAAACCATAAATTTATAGTGGATTGACTGAAATGCGCCCTCTTCTGCTAGTCTAAAAGAACTGCTTCCATTGCACTTCTGCCACACTGATGTTTAGCACTGTTTTTAATGTCTTTGAATGGGGTTATCTCCTCTGTTCTCTTACAGGTGAGATGCCACACTGCTCCTCAGGTGATTTAAGTGATTTGACATGGAGGAAATTTAGGTGATGACCAGGATAACTAGATTTACAAAAGACGTAATGTCACAGCTGGCTGACACAGGACACGACCATGAGAGTTTTCAAAAATGCCATTCATTTCTCTTATAGAGAAAACTAGTTCAGACCTGAGTTTCTGATATGGGTATGATACTGACTACAGAATATTCCATGACTTCAGAGGTCTATACTGCCTTGCCCTGTTCACACAGTGTCACTGATACCAAGTACCACTCCATAACACTGCTGCTGTATTTTTTGCCTGTGGTCATCCACAACTGAGATGAATAGTTTGGAAAATGTTGGCTCTAATCTTACGAAAGAACATAAAGCTAGTTTCAAAAGCTACTTGAGTGCTTATAGCTATAAAGCTATGTCCATGAGGTGCTTTGCTTGAAAAAAAAACAAATTATATGCACATGGTTTATAGATAAATCTATTTAAAATGACAGACAAATCAGCAGAAAACAAAACACTGGTTATGCTTTGGACCCCTTCCCCGAGCGGATGAATCTGATTATTGCGAGTGTGTTGAAAAAGTATGTCGCCTCTTATGCTCCTTGGGACCACCGTTGGTTCCAAAACGCACTTCGTCGTATTCTTCATAACTGTCATAAGCTACATTCGAAAGGTGGGGGTCATATGAGAGCTGTAACTGTCTTCTTTCCAGTCAAATAGATGGGTGATGTAATTTTAAACCCTTATAATAAAAGAAGCTGAAAAATATTTTTTTTTCTACTGAAAGTCGACCCATTTTTCCACAAATCTGGGCTATAAACTATAAACAGATGGCGTCTCTTCAGTGATCTGCTCTGTACAAATTATTTTTATAAAATAGAACAAAGAGCGTCTAAGATTTTTGGCTTTCAGCAGTAAATTGTAAGCCTATAGCAATATGTGTATGATCATAAAACACGTTCTGTTAATCTGAGGGGAGCTTTTAAAATGAATTAATAAATAAATAAAATAAAAATTTGCATTTATTTCATGCAGTTACTGAATAATTTGCCTTAAGATTTGGTCGTGTAAATTCAGATGGACAAACCAAAATATACCCTGGAGCATAAGTTAAATGTTAAAGAATCAAAACTTGAGACCTGAACATGCAGTCAGTGCTTCTTTTTAAGTCTTTGCATGTGATGTTAATGTATAAGGATGTATGATATGGTCAAAAAAACTTCCGCAAAATCTGATCCAACAGCTCTGACTTTTAAATTGTTATTTAATGCTTTACAGGGTGACTCGCAGCAGTGAACGTTCACCCCATATTAGCTCATTTCTCATAATTCAACAAAGTTTAGCCAAAAAGACTTTTTATTAAAAAAGATTTATTGATGGGAAAGAACTAAAGGACTTACAAGCCACGCAGTTCAATGAACATTTAGTTGGAACGCCATCAGAGAAAAGTCCAGTGACGTGACGAATGAGTTTGAGCTCCTTTGGACAGTGTTTTTCAAAGAACAGCCTGCTAGCCCACTAGCTAGTTTTGTTAGCATCAGAGAGACTGTGATTTAGACAAACAGACTTTCACACACATGAAGCTCAGCACTACATATTCATAGCTGTATTTCCTTTGTTTCGGTTGTGCTTGCACTGAAAATATAAACATAACTAGCTAGCAGTTTGCCAGAACAATCCAATATAAATATAGTATTTTTACAAAAAAATCAATAATATTTTTCATATTTAAAATTATATTTGGTAAAATGCCTACGTTGTAACTAATTCTTGCTGTAAAAAAAAACAAAACCCCCCCCCCAAAAAAAACACCAGTACCATCATGTGCCACTGGGGGGCACAGTCCACAGCTTGAACACCACTGCTGTACATGCTTAAATAGTATCTGTTAATTGAGGATCTAAGTGATATTTCCAGAATGGCCTAACTGAGTGTTCCTTGTTGAAGACTCGCCTCGCGGTCTCGACTGCAACACTTATATTATCAAAACAAACAAGGAAGTACTTACAATGGACATTCAGCAGTACTGACACTGATTGACCTCTTCCAGCTGAGTTCTTGGCAGTGCAGGAGACTGATGTGTCTCGTTTCACATCTCCAAGGGAAAACGTTTTTGGTGCTGTTTTGGTCGTGGGGGAACCCTTTTGGGTGATAAGCCACTCGTAGTCAGTTGGTTCAGGGTTGCTTCTACTAGTACATGTGAGTGAGATCGTACCACCCTCAACCACACTTCTATCAGCTCCATCTATTTTCACATCTTTGGGGGCGTCTGTGGAGATAATGATAGTGAATACAGATTATTTTCTATGTATTTTATTTTTGTTTATTATATTTTATCGCTGCATTTCTTATGGCTACAAACTATTTCCATGTAAACAGTCTAGAGTTAGATGAGTTCAGTAGTACAGGTTCAGTGAAATGTCCACTAAAATACATAGATATTAACAAATGCCTTTTTATAAACAATCTATTCTGCCAGTGAAGAAGAACTGCATCCTTTGCACTTATGCCACACTGATGTTTAACACTGTTTTCAATGTTTTTGAATGGGGTTATCTCCTCTGTTCTCTTAAAGGTGAGATGCTACTCTGCTCATCAGGTCATTGAAGTGGTTTGAGATGGAGGACATTCAGGTGATGCTTTGGCTTGGATGACTAGATTTAAATCCCATTAAGAAGGTTTACAGTTATTTTGGGAAATAAGAAAAATCCATCTGAATAGTCAGTGAACAGCAGGAAAAATCATGTATTTATATCATTTATAAAACTTCAAAGTATTGCAAAATAGTGTTATCATTTGTTAGTAGCTGTGCTTTAAAGCTTTTAGAGCTTGCATAGTGGAGCCTTCTCTGATGGATAGTTACAATAAAAAAAAAAAATCTCTGCTTCTGGTAAAATTGATTTTAAGTTAGCAGGGCAAGCGACACTAGAGGCCAGTTTCCTGGACATTAGTTACCCTTGTTCACAGTAGCCCTAAAATGTAAATTCCTAATGTTTTGGAGCTCCATCAGTTGAGCTAAGCAATTTTTTTTCTTTTTCATTGCCGGGTGGAGAGAAGTGAATCGTTTTCAGAGCTTAGGGTTATTACCCCTCGTCTTTCACCCCTCATCGCTCACTAACAGTTAAACACAGAGTCACCACAAGTCCACTGGAGTGATTACTGGAAGGCTTGCAGAAAGAGGCTACGTCTAATCTTGAACAATACTGCAGAGTCAATGGTACATCAACACTGGAAATTCCCTTTAGTCTAGGCTTAGGCTTAATCCAGACCTGTAAAACTAGCCTTATCTCACTAACAACCAATTGGTGACTAGAGACAGACCTACAAAATACTGTTAACATGCTTCGTTGTCTATTTCCTTTGTTTACATTCACTTTCTAATATGTAATTTCAATTATTACAAAAAAAACTGTCAGCAATTCTTTTTGACAGTCAGTGTATATTATAAAACTTAAATTATTTATATTATTCATATTGTTATAAAACAAGAAAGAAGCGTAATGAGTGGCAGAAAGAAAAAAACAAAAGGTTCAAAACTTTTAACAACATAAAGTGAAGAAAACATGGCAGTTTGTAGACTTACAGAAGATGCTGAGTGTAACAGTTGTACTATATATAGAATTGCCGTTGAATGTACTCTTGCAGCTGAGCGTCCTCCTGTTGTCTAGATAGGTTGCTTTGAACTGTGCTTGGGTCACTGAAGTCCACAGTCCTCCTGAGGGTGTGTTGCTGATCACCTTGTTAGAAACGTAAGACAAACCCATCCACTCCACTGGTGGAGGGGACGAAGGACAGGAATGTCGGACTGTGCAGGTGGCAGAGAATACATTTCCTTCCGTTCGTGAGTTCTCTACGGAAATGCTAATCTCAGGGTTCACTGGAATCAAAGCACAAATATTAATATTAATTGGTCAGAAGACTGTTGTAGTCCAAAATCATAATTACTTGTATTATTACTTATTGAAGTGATTTAATGTGGGTGGGAAATCTGTCAGGCTTGGACAGAATTCAGGCGCTTGCAGGCCACACTTAAGTAAAAAGGGTTTATTATCAAAGGGAGTATTCGTAATCAAAGTCAGCCAGTCCAAGGTCAAAAACCCAAAACAGTAACCATGAGGAGAGTCCAAAAAGCAAAATGTCCAAGAAACAGAAACAGGGTCAAACCAGAAAACACAACAATACTGAGAGGGCAAGGTCAAAGAAAAACAAAGCAATGTTTATACACAAAATGGCAAACAGACAAAATAGAAGGCTCTTATAACAAAGGCAATACTTTACAATGTGCTCAGCTGAAACCTGGGCTTGTATACTAAACTAACAGGTCACAATAACAAGGAACAGGTGAGAGTGATCAGTAGACAAGCGAGGCAGAACGTTGGAGAGTCATGTGGGGGAGGTTGGTAGTCATATGAACAGAAGTGGGGTTCTGGGAAATGGAGTTCGGGGGCTGGGAGGCCAGAGACAGCGGGAACGGAGGGAAGTGTGACAAAATCGTAGCACATTTTCCTTTCGTACCATAACGTAGCTGTAAAACATGGTATTGAGGAGGGTCTCTGAGCTAGCTGGGGGTTTCCTCTTGATGTTCGGTGGGGGGGGGTGAAATATAGTATTGTTGAGTAATGTTACATTGTGCCAGCCTGCTGGTGCACGGTGATGCAATCAAAACTCAGAAGACGTTTTAGATCACAGGAAAACAAGAATGTTGTCTTTTACATGATATTATATGATGCATATTGATTTTATGATGATATGATTTTCCTGGCTGCAAGTTTTGAGTGTTTGCATTGTTTGTATACTCACCAACATTTATTAGGATGTATTTATATTGGTTGCTAGATGTCTCTGGATAGATCCATGGATACAGGCTTATTCCGTTATCTTCCTGGCGGACATTGTTGATCTTTAAGCTGCAGTCTCCCTGACTGGGACTTCCAGGCACTGATGTTCTTCCTCTAAACTCAGCTATTATATCTGCAGTGTTTCTAGAATACACTACAGGGTACCCTACACCTTTATACTTGTACCAATTCACGTGACTGTGTGAGCTGGTGTGGCACGATATCATCACACAGCTGCCCTTAACAGCTTTAACTGATTGTGGCACCTGAACCTCCCAGCCATGACTCAGACAGCTCAGCACTGAAACTGTGGAGAAGAAGAGAGAAGATGACAGAGTGTATTAAAATAGTTGCATTATTTTTGAGGTTTTCTTTAAACTGGCATGCAAATTCATAAGCAGCGGAAAAGGTGACAAGTTCAGAAAACAATCCCTCTGAAGGAAGGCCTGGAGAAAGGCTTGGTTCATCATGAGAAATGTTTTGATTTTAACCATAAAATGAAGGTGCACTCTCAGAATAAAACACATGGAAACAAGTATTGTAGAGAGATTCTGTTCAGTGAGTTCACCAACTGTGCCAATACAAGTCATATCAAAACCTGTACTGCTTTTTTGACTTGACTGAGATTTAACTGAGATTAAACGGTCAATGTGTACTAAATTTAGAAGACCTCTTCTTTTGAGACCTCTAATTCTTTGAGATTATAAATAGAGGCAATTCTAAAAACTCCATCATAAATTGCTAAAGGCCCTATACTGGCCCCATGAGGTGTTTTGTGCTCTGATCCAGTAGGGGGAGCTCTCACATAATAATGATCGCCCTCTTGACCAACATTCATCCATTTTATAAAGAGCTCTGAATGTTACAGTATGTTAAGGTGGGGAAAAAGGCAAAAAACAAAAACAAAACAATAAATGTGTCTCCCTGAGTAAGTCAATTATAGAAATTGAAAATCAATTTAGTTAATTGAAAATGTCAATTAGCTTTATTTTGACATATGGAAGTCAACAATGCGCAATGCTGGTTATGTGCAGTTGTCCTGATGTGGGTGGGGTTGATTGGCACATTGATTTTGGGGTTGGCTGACCCATGTTTAAGGTTGCCGGAGTGTTGAGCTACTGTCACAAACATATCATTGCTGTCCAAAGAATCTCCAAAACAGCAGCTTTATATGAGAAGGCAAAAATGTTCTTAACTTTGAAAGTCAGTTAATGTTTTTGTGTTTTGTGTCAGTGGTGTTTTTCTCTGTGACTTTGGAGCATGTTCAAAAAACTCGAGCGATGCTGAGCACGAGTGGATCAGACACTGCGCAACATACTAATACACCATCACCACGTCAGTGTCACTGCAGTGCTGAGAACGATCCACCACCCAAATAGTACTTGCTCTGGGGTGGTCCTATGACCACTGACCACTGAGGACCACCTGACCACTGAGGAACAGGGTAAAAGTGGGCTAACAAAGTATGCAGAGAAACAGATGGACTACAGACTGTAATTGTAGAACTACAAAGTGGATAGACTACAGACTGAAAGTGGAGCAGTGTAGAAACAAGGAGGAGGTTTTAATAATGTGGCCGGTCGGTGTTTATCACTGTTAATGTTAAACGTTAAATGCATTTGTATCAAGTTGTTTTTACCTGTAAGTGTCATGCCATTTTACAATAAGTGAGTCTTTATCAAGGTGAATATAACAAATTTAAACCCAAACTATTCATGTATTATTATTGTTTTTTTAATTTAATAAGAAAAAATTCTTTAATAAGAATTTTTACAAAACAATGTTTAATCATCTAAACATGAAAAAGATTGTAACGCAAGGGTAATGAAATTGTAAAGTGACCCAGTGATGTTTTACTAACAGTTTTTCAGTACAAACCAATGAATGAATATTGTGGCTGGGTCTAAATTAAAAGCTCAGATTATTTCTATTTTTGCTTTATTCTTCAAAACTGTCACTTTTTAACATTGTGTCAACCATTCTCATAACGCATGCCAGCCAACCACATAGTGGGGCTGGTTAGCACACATGAATTCACTAATTCCCGGACATATTTTTGGATATTGAACACCTGAGATATACAGCAGAGAGACAAAACTGTACCAACCAACGGCACTTTCTGCACATACAATACACACTGCAAAGGAATTTATTAAGAACACTTTTAAAGATGTTTACAAATGGAAGAGATAATTTATGGCTGGATAAGATACTGAAACTTCTGTTTTGTATTCTGAAAAATATGCTGCGAATCACTTTCCCAATGTAGGCAAGTCATGATTGAAAGCAAACTTTACCAGTTAGGAAGAGCTTGTATCTGTCCATTACTGGGCGAGGCCTAGAAAAGGGAAGAAAAAAAGAGAAAAGTGAATCATGATTTAGATTTTACTTTTTTAAATTGGTGTAAAAGTTGGGAAACCCCTGGTCAAGTTTTGTATTTTCTTGACTTTCTAAGTGAAAAGACGTTAACACATCCTCTACAAAGAACACACTTCTGCACAGTTTATGTGCAATTGCTGTTTATTTGCCAAATTTCACATATTGGGGGAAAAAAAAAAAAAATGTGACCTGTTTTCTATGCTTTATTTTCTTGTGAATCTCATCAAATCAACATAAATAGTGCAGTAACATTTGCCGAAAATGCCAAGCATGTTCTCTGTAGAGGATGTGTCTCTTAGAAAATCAACAAAACACATCATTTGAGCAGGGGTGTTCAAACTTTTGCATATGACTTTCTGTAAAACCTGACCTTGGTCTGCCAAATCCTGTACTATTATATTGCTGTTCCGTCTCCCATAAAGTGTAAAATTTCACAGTGTTTTTCAGCACTGTTGACTCTTACTGGATCACATACTTTTTTGTTGTATAAACACAATGAACCCCTGGTAAAATACAATGAATTCAAATATGTTATTGGCATTTACCTGCTATTGACTCTTAACTGTTTCACAGACTAGACTGGTTTTTCTGGGCCCATTCTAAATTGACTCGATACATTTAAATTGAAGACTTTGCTGGTGTACCACAGAGCTCAGTACTGGGTCCACTTCTGTAACAAAATAGGCCTCATACACCCATTTGTCACTGAGTTCAGTGAGTTCTGGGAAACGCAGTCCTGAGCAGCAGCTTTTGCTGTAGGCTCAGTCACGTCAGAAGGAGGCATGTCAGTCCCTACCACCCCCACCCCCCAAGGAGTCCAGGACGGCCGAGGAAGGAGGGATGTGAAGGGAAGCCCGACAGTCACATAAAACGTGACCAGCTGCGCCACAATAGACCACTGTAGCCGTGCGTCATTCTGTAGTCCTCGTTATGCCCGTAATAGGAACTCCAGGTCTAAGCTCAACTTCTCTATGGCCAGAATGAATGGGGCTCTATTGCACCCTGGGTTAAATAAAAATGTTCAGAACATGATACGTTTTGTCCTGTGAACATTTTTCTCCCGAATTCTACTGGATCCTCCGAGCAAGCTAAACCCTATTCATTCTGGCCATAGAGGAATGGAGCTTAGACCCGGATTTCCTAATATGGGCGTAAGAGCATGGTGCCGACCACAAAATGATGACACGACTGCGGTGGTCTATACATCTACAGACTCCCATAAAGCTGATGAAGCCTCTTCTCTCTAGACAGTCTGGAAGTGTCACACTGCATGGGTTCCGGAGCCGAACTGGAACTTTAACTGAAACTGGACCTAGCACTTGTCCGTTGGACTGAGAACTGGAGCTGGAGCTGGAGATCACGTGAGTGTGGAGAGAACTTTTGTGCAAGGGTCGCTTGAGTAGAAGTTGGTCTAGGCATATGGATATATTTAAGAGTTAAATGGTCATCTTTGCATGCAAATTCAGTCAAAACTTCCGGATTCAGTCCGTTTCTGAATGCTATGAGAAGTGCAGGTTCGTTCCAACCACTACCTGCGGCTAGAGTATGGAGCTCCAAAGTGTAAGCAGCCACCAAGTGATTACCTTGTTTGATCTTGCACAAGAGTTCTCCGTTAGAATGACCATCATGTGGATGATTTTAGCCTGGTCAGTACTAGCAGGGTAGTAACTAAAATAAACAGAGCACTATAACAAAAAACCCTACACTTATCAGGAGACCCATCAAATTTATCTGGTTTACTCACTGGAATGGTTTGTATCTGACCTAAGGTAACTGGATTGTTCATAAGGGAAACCGGAGTAGAAGCAGGAGCAGGTGCAGCGACCTTGAGATCTCTCAGTTGAGCAGCAATGTCTTTGATCCCAGACAGGAGCCAAGTTAGCTGGGCCTGCTGCTCGGCTTGATGCTATGTTAAGTTGCCAACTGAGTAACATCTGCCAGAACCTGCTGATGATGACCCAGGAGCTGACCATGGTTCCTCAGGACCTTTTTTAACCACCTCCATGTCTGCCGTTTGCATGGTGACAAAGGATCCTGTAATGGTGGCAGATGGAACCAGACGCTCGCAGCAGAGACTTTAATATCAAAGAGGATATCCAAAATCACAGTCGGCAAACAGAAGCAAAGAGCCGAAAACCAGAAAATCAGAACAAAATAAAGGGGCAAGACTACAAACGTGGTCGTAAAAAGAAAACGGGTCATACACAGAGTAGCAGAAAGTAACACAGTGGAAACACTCAGTACGTATATAAGAGTGACAATACTTCGCAAAGAACCTAAGCTAAAGCCCAGGCTTATATACTAAACTAACAAACACAAGAAACAAGAAACAGGTGTGAGTAATTAGAAGTCCAGTGATGTGGAACGGTGATAAGTGAATCTGTGAGAGTTATGGGTCACATGCTGTAGCGAGGGGTTCTGGGAAACATAGCCCTGAGCAGTAGTGTTGGCTGTAGGCTCAGCCATGTTGGAAAAAGGCATGACAGTTTATTTTAGTTTAAACTGATTAAATCCCATTTTAATTTCTTTTCAATACCTTTTCCTTGTAAATGCTCGACTGCATTGAAAATGAGGGTCACCCTCAATGTATTTCTGAGTGAAAATGAAGGTTAATTGATTGATTAAAAGTAGAAGTGATGTCACACAGTGGTGAACATGCCCCTGTCCCAGCTTTTTTGAAACATGTAGCTGGCATCAAATTCAAATGGGCATACATTTTTCAAAAAAACAAAAAATTCAGTTTCAACATTTGATTTGATTTATACTGTTGTCAAGCAGTAATAAGGTTTACATTTTTTGCACCTCATTGCATTCTGTTTTTATTTGCATTTTGCACAGCGTTCCAACTTTTTTGGAAACTGTGACAGTAGCTGATGGAACCAGACGCTCACAGCAGAGGCTTGAGAGCAATACCTTAATAGCAAAAGGGCAAGCCACATAGCTCAGTACACACATGCGTGAAGATACTTCGCGAATAGCTAAAGCCCGGGCTTATATACTAAACTAACAAACATTTATAACAAGCAACAGGTGTGGATAATCAGTAGTCAGGCGAACTGGAACAGGGATAGACGGATCAGAGAGAGTCCTGAATCATGTGCTGCAGCGAGGGGTTCTGGGAAGCGTAGTCCCGAGCAGCCATGTTGGCTGTAGGCACAGCCAGGTCTGAAGGAGGCGTGACAGAAACATGTTCTAGTCACTAAGGCTGCTGTTAAATTAAGAACGTTATCAGTGTGATGTACGTAAAAGGGGTGGAGTTAGAGAGAGTGAAAGAGAGAGAGTGTGTAGAAGAAGCAGCCAAGGATTGTTATGGTTTTCTCTCTGACCTGCAGCAACGAGTAGCCGAAGCAGTTGTGTTTTCTACATTAAAAGTGGCTCCACCGAACTCTAATGCCGAGTCCTTCACTCTTCTTTGTTTCCTCGTCCTCGCTACCTATCGCCGATCGAACCCACCCCCTAGCCCAGAGTCTCGGTAAGACCGTGAAGAAACGAAACTTAAGTTTTACACTAGTTCTATCAGTATATTAGTTTGCAGTCAGCTCAACACAGAATCACGCAGGTACATAGTGTAGCTTTAATGTGAAATCTGTTGATAATAAACAAAACCAGAAATATTCACATATTCACAGGCAGATTATGCCTTCATTATGATCAGGTGTGAAATTCATAGTTTATTTGCATGTGTACATCACAACTGGAGTAATCAGATGCAGCAGTACTAACACAGAGAGATTAGTAGCTAGGTAGTAGCGAGTGCCAAATGCAGAGTATTTAACAATTCATAGAAAGAGGAAACATAGCCTATGGAAGTGCTCTGTAGGCAGAATAAACATTCCAAAAACATTCCATCAAACTTTTTGGGAAACAGGATGGTATTTTTTTTATTATAATCTGCCATTTATTAATATGTATATTATTTTCATAGGGAGTCCTGACCATTGAAGAACAGGGCAACAAAGTATGCAGAGAAACAGATCTGAAATTGTAGAACTATAAAATGCACCTATACGGTAAGTGGAGCTGATAAAATGGGCAATGGGTGTAGGAACAAGGGTGGTTTTAATGTTAAGGCTGATCTGTGTACGTCCACTTCAAAATGTCATTAACTCTGTTTTAGCCCACTCCTAATCAAAACATTAGCAGACACACAAAAATACTTCTCTTCAGTCGGTCTCTGTTTACTGTTCATCCTTATTTTTCACCTGACAACTGTATTTCGATATTATAGCTGAAATATCTGGTTGGGTTCATTACTGTTTTAGCTAAATTAAGAAACGTGCTTACTTGTTATCATTTTATGTCCCATTAAATGTCCCTGAAGCGCTTCTGGGACTGTACACAGTTTGCAGCTGTGAGTACAGCCGAGTGAAGCTCGGTAATGTTACAAGCATAAACCTCTCAAGAAAGCACTGTACTTCAAAGGTCATCTGCTAACCCCACTAGCTTGGCACTAACATTCCATTTGAGGAGCATTATCTTAGCACTGGTTTAAAAAATGGATTTTTACATGAAACATTGCAATGCAATTGTACTGCTTATGGTTCTATGTCTGGACTTGAGAGTGTGAACAAAAATGAAAAGGTTGGAATAAAATATTAACATAAGTAATCAGTGTAGGATATAAATAAGGTCCTCTGACCCATGCAGGTTCAGATTTGTTGACAGCTTGATTATAAACATCACAAAAGCATTTAAGCATCTTATTAATAAAGATTTACATTTTTACTTATTTTCATGTTTCTATCATGTTATGATGTCATATTTAACAAATATAGATGGTTGACACTTCGCAGGATGATACTTTGTCACAGTGAATTATCTGTGATAATCTTCACTGAGCAGAAGTTGTGGGGGGCAGACGCTTGCTTTATAAGTCCTGTTGGTTAGTGAAGCGACGTGTTGATGTGTTTCTGTGGATTCTGCATTCTCTATAAGGTGTATACAGTCTTACTTCTATAACTTTTTGTCCCCATAAGGCAGAGGTGTTGGAATAAGTAAAGGGTGACTGCTATCAGGAATGGGTCACAGACATTTACATGTAGATATCACATCCGCGGCTTCGACCCATTGCTGTGATATGAGCATCTGCCATATTGGTCTGGAAGAGACTGGCTTTTAAATAAATACAAGTAAAGGGGGGAGCTGCATTTTTTTTTTTCTGGATAAAACTGTAATGCACTGTAATATTTATATTTCTCAACCAACTGCAATGAGTCATTTTTATATTGAAGGGTATATGATCCATGTGGAGTGCAAAAAAAGTTTTGTCTCCAGTTACTTCTTGATAGTTGTAATCACCGCAAGATGCTGAGAGGAATGTGTATCAGCGTTACGCTCAAATGAACTTAATTACTGGTGGAAAATAGTTAGTTGTCATAAGGAGTTGTAAAAAACCTACATTTCTTAAGCATGGCTTTGGCTTATTTTCCTTGCTTAATACTTGTTTAGATGTCCCTATATAATTTAATGTACATTATATGTGTATAGAAAGCTTCTTATTCACCAGCTACCTATATAACTTTTCTGTTCCACCTTAAATGATGCAGCAGTTACTTTAATTGTGCACCAGGGCCAGAATGTAACTGCAAATGTAACATAAAAATTGAATAAAGAGCCTGCAGAGGCAAATCCAACTTCAGCTTCATTTTTCTGTCTACGCCCCCTTTATTTTAGCTTTTCTTGTGCTTCAGATCAGAACACAGCTATGAAATTATGGAAAAAACTAAATAGTGCATCTTTAGGTACTAATAATTGACTCATTGGCAGAAAAAACCTTCCTTTCTTAAAGCTACTTCCTACTGCCTCCTCAACTCTTTCTCTTTAGGGAACGTTTGCTAGCCAGCTAACTACAGTCAGATTCATGATATGTCAGTCGCTCAGCCGGCACGAGTAGCATGTCATAAAAATTGGTGTGGAGAAAAATGCCAATATAGATGAAAATCTCAATTATTGGCAATTTCGTTTATATGATTTTTTTTTTTATAAAGTCTCAGCTGTCATAACTAGCTGGTGTTATTGCTGATGTAATTACAAATACAACCCCAATTCCAAAAAAGTTGGGACGATGTGTAAAATGTAAATAAATGTAAATAAAAACAGAATGCAATAATTTGCTAATCTCGTGGACCCATATTTTGTTCACAATAGAACACAGAACACATAGATGTTGAAAGTGAGACAATTTACCATTTCATGAAAAATATTAACTCATTTAAAACATGATGGCAGCAACGCTTCTCAAAACAGTTGGGACAGGACTGTGTCTACTATTGTGTAGCATCCCCTCTTCTTATACTAATAGTCTGTAAATGTGTGGGAAGTGAGGAGACCAATTGCTGGAGTTTTGTGAGAGGAATGTTGTCCCATTCTTGTCTGATGTAGGATTCTAGCTGCTCAACAGTTCTGGGTGTACTTTGCCATTTTTTTTCGTTTCATGATGAGCCAAATGTTTTTTATTTGTCAAAGGTCTGGGCTGCAGGCCGGCCAGTTCAGCACCTGGACTCTTCTTCTGTGAAGCCATGCTGTTGTGGTGGATGCAGTATGTAAATTACCATTGGCTTGCTGAAATATGCAAGGCCTTCCCTGAAAGAGACGTTGTCTGGATGGCAGCATATGTTGCCAAAAACCTGTATATCTCGTAGCATTGATGGTGCCTTCACAGATGTGCAAATGGGCTCGGGCCCAGAGAAGTTGGTGGCGTTTCTGGGTCGTGTTGATATATGGCTTCTTCTTTGCGTGATACAGCTTTAACTTGCATTTATGGATTGCACGGCAAACTGTGTTCACAGACGATGATTTCTGGAAGTGTTGCTGAGCCCATGCAGTGATTTACAATACAGAATCATGCCTGTTTTTAATGCAGTGCTGCCAGAGGGCCCGAAGATCACAAGCATTCAATATTGACCATCAGCCTTGTCCCTTGTACAGGGATTTCTCCAGATTCTCAGAATCTTTTGATGATATTATGTACTGTAGATGGTGGGATATTCAAAGTCTTTGCAATTTTACATTGTCTGTTTTTTATTAGTACCACTTACTTTTCCAGCCTTTTGTTGCCCCATCCAAAAGTTTTTTGAGATGTGTTGCTGCCATCAAGTTCTAAATGAGTTACTGTTTTTCATGAAATGGTAAAATGTCTCACTTTCAACATCTGATATGTATCCTATGTTCTATTGTGAATAAAATATGGGTCTATGAGTTTTGCAAATCATTGCATTCTGTTTTTATTTACGTTTTACACAGTGGCCCAACTTTTTTGGAATTGGGGTTGTACAACCAAAAACAACTGTTCAGTCTTGCGAAAGATATTTACTCAAGATCTGATTTGGATTTTGTAATGGTTTGTACAGCCCCAAGCTGCACACGACTCTTTTACAAGTTGCCCATGGCTGTGGCTTTGATGCACAATCCAGCAGCCAATGACACGCATGCGTGTATATGTCTATGGAATAGGCTATGGACTGATGTTTGTGGGACGTTAATAAGTTTGTTTCTTCCCAAAAATGTATTTATGCCTACGCTGGTGTGACTGTAAAAATGCAGCATGTTTAGTTTTGGATGGAAAAAGTAAAAAGTAGCAAAAGTCGAAAACCTGCCTAAGTCCTGAGGATGTCACCAATCCTCGAATACTGAAACTTCACCATAGGTTGGTAAGGATTAGTACTTACATATCGCTGTTGAAAAAAGAAAAAAGAAAACCTCGTTTCTCCAAAATGGTAACTTTACAGGAGAAGGAAAAAACCCACATTACTTTTAATGAAAGTCTTTCATTAAAGACTTTTTTCCAAGTTATTTTAAGCTGTTTCTTTTGGTCCATTTTTCATGAAATTTATACACAATGTAAGCATTTTCAAATTATGTCAAAAACTGAAAAACAAAAATGGAGATACGAGATTTTCTCACGACAGCAGCAATATATTAGTCTGACAGGCACAGTAATGAAAACAGCCTGTTTAATTGTAACGGATAAAGAGAGATTAAACAAATGTACAAATCAATTATGACTGCTTTTGGTATGTTAAAGCACACAAATGAACATGAACAGAAAAAAGAAAAATTTGGAATATGGTGCATGAAGGCTTGGCCTATTGTATTGTATCTATTTCTGTGCCTTGTGCAAACCCTTGTAATATTTAGCTTAACTAGGATCTGCCAGTTAAAAGTTCTGTGCGAGTTTAGCGCCTGCAGCGCGTGCTGCTTCCCCTCAGCAGAGGCATCGCACGCTGTTTCCCTTTCCTCACACGCTATGACACGCTAAAAGTGACTACGATAAGAGTAATTTTAATATAACTGCTAAAAAAAAGAAAACAATAAGGGTGTCTTGGTTTTTGGTGGTGTTCAGCAGTCAGTAATAGAATTTTGTGTTTTCCTGATGGGTTGATATCAGAGTGTAAAAGATACCAATGGTTGAACAGGGCTTCTAGGACTGATTCCAGATGTATTTCATGGTTTCCTAATGGGATATGAAGGGGTCCTACAGGAAACTAGAGGACTCTAATTGTAACCATTAAGCCAGTGTCCATCACGTTTTAATGCTAATGGTCATTTTTCAGCAGGGAATCCAGTTATCTTTTTTTCTGTTACATGTATTCCATTTCTGCCCAGTCCTATTGTTATTATTATTGTTATTGTTTGTAGTAGTAGTAGAAGAAAAAGTATGTCTCTTACCTTTCACTGCTGCAGATGCCTTGGTTTCAAATAGAAACCAACTGTCTGTTACAGTGAAGTCATTTGACTTCGTTTCTGTTCTGGGCGGGGCTTCCTCTTTCCTTGAAGAGTTTTAAACAGCCTCCACTGGACATTCACTTTTGCTTTATAATTATTTCCTTTCATTCACTGTTAGAATCACTTTCACAGTCATTTTGGTGCATCTGTTTGTCATACTCTTACAGTGTGTTGTAAATGTGCCATGCATCTGAGAATTTCATTAATGGACCAATTAATGAAAATGAAGAAATAGTCATAACAAATACAGTGGGCCCCAAAAAGTATTGGAATACCTAAAAATGTATTAAGTTTTCCATGTTAGGGAACAAAATGTCAAACAGAGTGGCGTTTATTTTAAACTGTTTCATGTCTTTTTGGTGAAGTATTCTGTGTCACGATGGCTGATTGTTATCGTTTGAGCAGTTTCTTTGCAGGCTTCTGCAGGTTTGCATCCAAAATGGCTCTGTGCAGTCTGGTTGAAATTCACCATCAGGTGTTCTACACAGTCAGTTTGATGTGCCAAAACAAATCTTATTTTGTTGAATCTTTTGGGTTGGGTTGGGTTTTCTCGTGTAGGGATTAAGCCTAATCCTGGACTTTACACAGTGAAACTTTCATGCAGCTAGTTGCATGTTGTAAGTTGCCTGCAACATAATTTCCGTGCAACTTCAACAGTTACACAAAGCAACTCAAAACAATGAAAGTTGCATGCAACACATTCAGTTACTCCACTAGGTAGCCAAACTAGCAGCTCGTGATACACAGTTTCTATTTGCTATAAAGTCATCATGAGGTCTAATTCAGATATTCACAGCAATTTTAATCATATTAATATGTCCAGCTGTCACTGTTGTTATTTTTTCCCATATGACTACGTATGGACCATTCTACCAAAGATAGTCAAACTGCAGTAGCACAGAAATAAAATTAAAAATTATATATATTGGGCAAGTCATTCCAAATTTAATGCCTGCAACATGTTCAAAAATGTGGGACAGGAGTGTGTTTACTGCTCTGTCATCTTTCCTTTTACCAACAGTTAATACTCATTTGGGGACTGAAGACACAAACTGATCCAGCAGCTTTTTTTGCCCTTCTTCTTTTACAAGTAACAAGTCTTCAGCTGCACAGCCATACTTTGTTGTCATATTCTGAGCTTAATGAGACTTTTTTTTTTATCAAGAGACTGTTCTGGACTGCAGGTAGGTCAGTCTAGCACTCACACACTCTGATTATGCAGTCATGCCTTTGTAACATGTGCAGAAAGTGGCTTTGTCTTGTGTTGATGAATTAAGCATGGATGTTCAGCACTAAGTGTGCTTTCACAGATGTGCAGGTTACTCACTAATACTCCCCCATACCATCACAGACCCTGGCTTTTGAACTTTACGCTGGCAGGAATCTGGATAGTTCTTTACTTCATTGGCCCGGAGAACATGACATCTATTATTTCCATAAATAATTTCCAAGGTCTCATCAAACCACAATACAAGTTTCCACTGTGTTCATTTCTAATGAGCTCAAGCCCAGAAAAGTCAGCAGCGTTTCTGGACATTGCTGACATACGACTTCCACTGTGCATAGTACAGTCTTTGCATTTGTGGTTGCAGCAATGAACAGTGTTTATTGACAACTGGTTTGCAAAGTATTCTTTAGCTGTGGCGATATCCATCAGAGAATCATGCCAGTTTTCAGTGCAGTACCATCTGAGAGGTCAAAGATCATCGGTCTTTTCCTTTAAGCACTGGGATTTCTCCGGAGGCCGTGAAGGTTTTGATGTCAGGATTTTTTCCTGGCTCAAAAAGAGGTGGAGGTGGTGCCATCCTGATCATATGCACACACATGCACTGACTCAAACAAACACTTTTTACAAGCAACATATTTTAGAAGTTCTAATAATTATATAACAACAAGTATTTTTTTTTCCTTCTCTGTCCTCACAAATTACTGAAAAAGCATACTTTATAAATATCTGTCTCTACCAAACTCTAGCTAATGGGAAAGAAGATACTCATACAGGTAACCAGACAAAATACAGGCAGAAGTA